>NC_044001.1:24781993-24808684 GCF_902150065.1 Myripristis murdjan | reverse complement strand
AAGATGCTGACTCCGTGGCGTGGCAGGTCCTGCAGTGGGACTAAAGATGCTTACTCAGCGGCGCTGCCAATTCCTCAGCAAAATAGACGTAAAAGAGACGCTGACTCCGCGGAGCAGCGGGACCACGCAAAAGCGGGACCACGCCAAAGCGGGACCACGCAAAAGCGGGACCACGCCAAAGCGGGACCACGCAAAAAACGGGACCACGCCAAAGCGGGACCACGCAAAAACGGGACCACGCAAAAGCGGGACCACGCAAAAGCGGGACCACGCAAAAGACACCACGCTGAAAAGATGCTGACTCCGTGGCGTGGCAGAGTCTGCAGTGGGACTAAAGATGCTGACTGAGCGGCGCTGCCAAGTGCTCAGCAAAATACAAGCAAAAGAGACACTGACTCGGCAGAGCAGCGGGACCACGCAAAAGCGGGACCACGCCAAAGCGGGACCACGCAAAAGCGGGATCACGGAAAAGAGGGACCATGCCAAAGCGGGACCACGCAAAAGAGACCACGCAGAAAAGATGCTGACTCCGTGGCGTGGCAGAGTCTGCAGTGGGACTAAAGATGCTTACTCAGCGGCGCTGCCAATTCCTCAGCAAAATAGACGTAAAAGAGACGCTGACTCCGCGGAGCAGCGGGACCACGCAAAAGCGGGACCACGCAAAAGCGGGACCACGCAAAAACGGGACCACGCCAAAGCGGGACCACGCAAAAATGGGACCACGCAAAAGCGGGACCACGCAAAAACGGGACCACGCCAAAGCGGGACCACGCAAAAACGGGACCACGCAAAAGCGGGACCACGCAAAAGCGGGACCACGCAAAAGACACCACGCAGAAAAGATGCTGACTCCGTGGCGTGGCAGAGTCTGCAGTGGGACTAAAGATGCTGACTGAGCGGCGCTGCCAAGTCCTCAGCAAAATACAAGCAAAAGAGACACTGACTCAGCAGAGCAGCGGGACCACGCAAAAGCGGGACCACGCAAAAGCAGGACCACGCAAAAGCAGGACCACGCCAAAGCGGGACCACGCAAAAACGGGACCACGCCAAAGCGGGACCATGCAAAAGCGGGACCACGGAAAAGAGGGACCATGCCAAAGCGGGACCACGCAAAAGAGACCACGCAGAAAAGATGCTGACTCCGTGGCGTGGCAGAGTCTGCAGTGGGACTAAAGATGCTTACTCAGCGGCGCTGCCAATTCCTCAGCAAAATAGACGTAAAAGAGACGCTGACTCCGCGGAGCAGCGGGACCACGCAAAAGCGGGACCACGCCAAAGCGGGACCACGCAAAAGCGGGACCACGCCAAAGCGGGACCACGCAAAAAACGGGACCACGCCAAAGCGGGACCACGCAAAAACGGGACCACGCAAAAGCGGGACCACGCAAAAGCGGGACCACGCAAAAGACACCACGCTGAAAAGATGCTGACTCCGTGGCGTGGCAGAGTCTGCAGTGGGACTAAAGATGCTGACTGAGCGGCGCTGCCAAGTGCTCAGCAAAATACAAGCAAAAGAGACACTGACTCGGCAGAGCAGCGGGACCACGCAAAAGCGGGACCACGCAAAAGCGGGACCACGCCAAAGCGGGACCACGCAAAAGCGGGATCACGGAAAAGAGGGACCATGCCAAAGCGGGACCACGCAAAAGAGACCACGCAGAAAAGATGCTGACTCCGTGGCGTGGCAGAGTCTGCAGTGGGACTAAAGATGCTTACTCAGCGGCGCTGCCAATTCCTCAGCAAAATAGACGTAAAGAGACGCTGACTCCGCGGAGCAGCGGGACCACGCAAAAGCGGGACCACGCAAAAGCGGGACCACGCAAAAACGGGACCACGCCAAAGCGGGACCACGCAAAAGTGGGACCACGCAAAAGCGGGACCACGCAAAAACGGGACCACGCCAAAGCGGGACCACGCAAAAAAAGGGACCACGCAAAAGCGGGACCACGCAAAAGCGGGACCACGCAAAAGACACCACGCAGAAAAGATGCTGACTCCGTGGCGTGGCAGAGTCTGCAGTGGGACTAAAGATGCTGACTGAGCGGCGCTGCCAAGTCCTCAGCAAAATACAAGCAAAAGAGACACTGACTCAGCAGAGCAGCGGGACCACGCAAAAGCGGGACCACGCAAAAGCAGGACCACGCAAAAGCAGGACCACGCCAAAGCGGGACCACGCAAAAACGGCACCACGCCAAAGCGGGACCATGCAAAAGCGGGACCACGGAAAAGAGGGACCATGCCAAAGCGGGACCACGCAAAAGAGACCACGCAGAAAAGATGCTGACTCCGTGGCGTGGCAGAGTCTGCAGTGGGACTAAAGATGCTTACTCAGCGGCGCTGCCAATTCCTCAGCAAAATAGACGTAAAAGAGACGCTGACTCCGCGGAGCAGCGGGACCACGCAAAAGCGGGACCACGCCAAAGCGGGACCACGCAAAAACGGGACCACGCCAAAGCGGGACCACGCAAAAACGGGACCACGCCAAAGCGGGACCACGCAAAAACGGGACCACGCAAAAGCGGGACCACGCAAAAGTGGGACCACGCAAAAGACACCACGCTGAAAAGATGCTGACTCCGTGGCGTGGCAGAGTCTGCAGTGGGACTAAAGATGCTTACTCAGCGGCGCTGCCAATTCCTCAGCAAAATAGACGTAAAAGAGACGCTGACTCCGCGGAGCAGCAGGACCACGCAAAAGCGGGACCACGCAAAAGCGGGACCACGCCAAAGCGGGACCACGCAAAAACGGGACCACGCAAAAACGGGACCACGCCAAAGCGGGACCACGCAAAAACGGGACCACGCAAAAGCGGGACCACGCAAAAGCGGGACCACACAAAAGACACCACGCAGAAAAGATGCTGACTCCGTGGCGTGGCAGAGTCTGCAGTGGGACTAAAGATGCTGACTGAGCGGCGCTGCCAAGTCTTCAGCAAAATACAAGCAAAAGAGACACTGACTCAGCAGAGCAGCGGGACCACGCAAAAGCGGGACCACGCAAAAGCAGGACCACGCCAAAGCAGGACCACGCAAAAACGGGACCACGCCAAAGCGGGACCATGCAAAAGAGGGACCATGCCAAAGCGGGACCACGCAAAAGAGACCACGCAGAAAAGATGCTGACTCCGTGGCGTGGCAGAGTCTGTAGTGGGACTAAAGATGCTTACTCAGCGGCGCTGCCAATTCCTCAGCAAAATAGACGTAAAAGAGACGCTGACTCCGCGGAGCAGCGGGACCACGCCAAAGCGGGACCACGCCAAAGCGGGACCACGCAAAAGCGGGACCACGCCAAAGCGGGACCACGCAAAAACGGGACCACGCCAAAGCGGGACCACGCAAAAACGGGACCACGCAAAAGCGGGACCACGCAGAAAAGATGCTGACTCCGTGGCGTGGCAGAGTCTGCAGTGGGACTAAAGATGCTTACTCAGCGGCGCTGCCAATTCCTCAGCAAAATAGACGTAAAAGAGACGCTGACTCCACGGAGCAGCGGGACCACGCAAAAGCGGGACCACGCAAAAGCGGGACCACGCCAAAGCGGGACCACGCAAAAACGGGACCACGCCAAAGCGGGACCACGCAAAAACGGGACCACGCAAAAGCGGGACCACGCAAAAGACACCACGCAGAAAAGATGCTGACTCCGTGGCGTGGCAGAGTCTGCAGTGGGACTAAAGATGCTGACTGAGCGGCGCTGCCAAGTCCTCAGCAAAATACAAGCAAAAGAGACACTGACTCAGCAGAGCATCGGGACCACGCAAAAGCAGGACCACGCAAAAGCAGGACCACGCAAAAGCAGGACCACGCCAAAGCGGGACCACGCAAAAACGGGACCACGCCAAAGCGGGACCATGCAAAAGCGGGACCACGGAAAAGAGGGACCATGCCAAAGCGGGACCACGCAAAAGAGACCACGCAGAAAAGATGCTGACTCCGTGGCGTGGCAGAGTCTGCAGTGGGACTAAAGATGCTTACTCAGCGGCGCTGCCAATTCCTCAGCAAAATAGACGTAAAAGAGACGCTGACTCCGCGGAGCAGCGGGACCACGCAAAAGCGGGACCACGCCAAAGCGGGACCACGCAAAAACGGGACCACGCCAAAGCGGGACCACGCAAAAACGGGACCACGCAAAAGCGGGACCACGCAAAAGCGGGACCACGCAAAAGACACCACGCAGAAAAGATGCTGACTCCGTGGCGTGGCAGAGTCTGCAGTGGGACTAAAGATGCTGACTGAGCGGCGCTGCCAAGTCCTCAGCAAAATACAAGCAAAAGAGACACTGACTCAGCAGAGCAGCGGGACCACGCAAAAGCGGGACCACGCAAAAGCGGGACCACGCCAAAGCGGGACCACGCAAAAGACACCACGCTAAAAAGATGCTGACTCCGTGGCGTGGCAGAGTCTGCAGTGGGACTAAAGATGCTTACTCAGCGGCACTGCCAATTTCTCAGCAAAATAGATGTAAAAGAGACGCTGACTCCGCGGAGCAGCGGGACCGCGTAAAGGCGGGACCACGCAAAAGCGGGACCACGCAATAGCGGGACCACGCAAAAGAGGGACCATGCCAAAGCGGGACCACGCAAAAGAGACCACGCAGAAAACATGCTGACTCCGTGGCGTGGCAGAGTCTGCAGTGGGACTAAAGATGCTTACTCAGCGGCGCTGCCAATTCCTCAGCAAAATAGACGTAAAAGAGACGCTGACTCCGCAGAGCAGCGGGACCACGCAAAAGCGGGACCACGCCAAAGCGGGACGACTCAAAAGACACCACGCTGAAAAGATTCTGACTCCGTGGCGTGGCAGAGTCTGCAGTGGGACTAAAGATGCTGACTCAGTGGCGCTGCCAAGTCCTCAGCATAATAGACGCAAAAGAGACACTGACTCCGCAGAGCAGCGGGACCACGCAAAAGCGGGACAACGCAAAAGCGGGACCACACCAAAGCGGGACCACGCCAAAGCTGGACCACGCAAAAGAGACCACGCACAAAAGATGCTGACTCCGTGGCATGGCAGAGTCTGCAGTGGGACTAAAGATGCTTACGCTGCCAATTCCTCAGCAAAATAGACGTAAAAGAGAAGCTGACTCCGCGGAACAGCGGGACCACACAAAAGCGGGACCATGCAAAACAGGGACCATGCCAAAACGGGACCACGCAAAAGAGACCACGCAGAAAAGATGCTGACTCCGTGGCATGGCAGAGTCTGCAGTGGGACTAAAGATGCTTACGCTGCCAATTCCTCAGCAAAATAGACGTAAAAGAGACGCTGACTCAGCGGAGCATCGGGACCACGCAAAAGCGGGACCACGCAAAAGCGGGACCACGCCAAAGTGGGACCACGCAAAAGACACCACGCTGAAAGATGCTGACTCCGTGGCGTGGCAGAGTCTGCAGTGGGACTAAAGATGCTGACTCAGCGGCGCTGCCAAGTCCTCAGCAAAATAGAACCAAAAGAGACACTGACTCTGCAGAGCAGCGGGACCACGCCAAAGTGGGACCACGCAAAAGAGACCCCGCAGAAAAGATGCTGACTCCGCGGAGCGGCAGAGTTCTCAGTGGGACCACGCAGAAAAGATGCTGACTCCGAGGCATGGCAGAATCTTCAGAGGTACCGTGCAGAAACGACGCTGGCTCTGCTGCCTCCGCGGCGCAGCAGCGTCCCCAGCTGGGCCACGCGGAAAAGACGCTGTCTCTGTAGCGCAGTAGACTCCCCAGCGGAACCACGCAGAAAAGACGCTGACACCATGGCGCCGGCAGAGTCCCCAGCATGACCACACAGAAAAGACGTGTGGCCCTGCTGGCTCTGCTGTTTCTGGAAAGGATGTCTTTTTGAAAGTGCTGCTGCTGCTGCTGCTGCTGCTGCTGCTCCCGCTGCTGTAGAGGCTGGCCTCTGGAAACTGCTGCTGTTGGGGAAGGTTAGTTGCTGCTAGTTCGTCTGTGAAAAGTTGGCTTCTGGAGACTGCTGCTGCTTCTGCCCAGACGGGCAGCCTGCTAGAAAGTGCTTCTTCTTCTGCTGTTACTGCTGGGGATGGCTGGTTGCTGGAAATTGCTGCTGCTGCTGCTTCAGGGAGATGTTGGCTTTTGGAAACTGCTGCTGCTTGTAGGGAAGGACAGCTGCTAGAAACTGCTAGTGCTGCTGCTGCTGCTGGGAAACACATTCTGCTTGAAACTGCTGCTGCTGGGAAGGATTGGATGCTGGAATCTGCTGCTGGTGCTTCAGGGAACAGCTTGCCGCTGGAAACTGCTGTTGCTTCTAGGGATGGATTGCTGCTGGAAATCATTGCTGCTTGTGACTGCTGGGGAACACTCACTGCTGCTTCTGCTGCAGCTAATTTTTCTGTTGTGAGATGTTGCTTAAACATGCCACTGCTTCTTCTGCTGTGAGACATAGGTTGCTGGAACCTGCCACTTCTTCTGACATTGAAGGCTGGCTGGCTGCTGACTGTGGAAGCTGATACTGCTGCTGGTAAATGAATACCACTGCTCAACCACTGAGTCTGTCCACTCAACACTGCTGCAAAATTCTGCTGGGAGCAGATGACTGCTGGAAACTGTTGCAGTTGTCAGCCGGGAGAGACTGGCTGCTGAACAGTGATGTTGCCTTAACCTGCTGCTTCTGCTGGGAAAGGTTGGCTTTTGGACATTGCTTAGACTGCTGGGAGAGATATGGGCTTTCAGGTATTTGCTCAGGTAATGTTGTTTTTAACATGCTTGGTTTTATTTTCATGTGTATGAACTACTGGTTGTAGTCAGGGTAGACAGGGTCATGTCACCACTCCTCACCTTATAAATCTACACCTGTGCACTTGATGTTTACACACCCCTGATGAAGATTAGGGGTGTGTCATCGAAACGCGTTGGGTCTCCCAGTTCGAATAAAGGATTTTATATATTCACACTCCAGAGTGCCTCAGGACCTCCCTCCATGACTGCAGCACACAATTCAGCAAGACAGTCAGTTTTTCTCCTAACTGGTTTCTGGACATTTTTCCCTTGAAGAGCACCTGAGTTCATCTGTTCTAAACATTTCAAACATTGAGCCTCTGAAGCATTCACCCCACACCTCTTCTTTTCTGTAAAAAGCAAGGTTTGTTACATGCCCACTATTGTTTTACCATATAGTTGACTTTATACACTATATTGCCAAAAGTATTCGCTCATCTATCCAAATCATTGAATTCAGGTGTTCCAATCACTTCCATGACCACAGGTGTATAAAATCAAGCACCTAGGCATGCAGGCTACTTCTACAAACATTTGTGAAAGAATGGGTCGCTCTCAGGAGCTCAGTGAATTCCAGCATGGTGCTGTAATAGTAATGTAATAGGATGCCACCTGTGCAGTAAGTCCAGTTGTGAAACTTCCTCGCTACTAAATATTCCACAATCAACTGTTAGTGGTACTATAACAAAGTAGAAGCGATTGGGAACGACAGCAACTCAGCCACGGAGTGGTAGGCCACATAAAATCACAGAGCGGGGTCAGCGGATGCTGAGACGCATAGTGCGCAGAGGACGCCAACTTTCTGCAGAGTCAATAGCTTGAGACCTTTAAACTTCATGTGATCTTCAGATTAGCTCAAGAGCAGTGCGTAGAGAGCTTCATGGAATGGGTTTCCATGGCCGAGCAGCTGTATCCAAGCCTTACATCACCAAGCACAATGCAAAGCATCGGATGCAGCGGTGTAAAGCACACCGCCACTGGACTCTAGAGCAGTGGACGTGTTCTCTGCAGTGACGAGTCACGCTTCTCCGTCTGGCAATCTGATGGACGAGTCTGGGTTTGGTGGTTGCCATGAGGAAGAATTCTGGAAGAATGGTCAAAAATTCCCATAAACACACTCCTAAACCTTGTGGAAAGCCTTCCTAGAAGAGTTGAAGCTGTTCTAGCTGCAAAGGATGGGCCCACATCATATTAAATCCTATGGTTTAAGAATGGGATGTCACTCATGTTCATATGTGTGTGAAGGCAGCCGAGCGAATACTTTTGGCAATATGGTGTATATAGGGCCCTCGCCTCTCTGGAAGAGGGCCCTCAAAGTTGGACTGGCCAACACCAACACCTCCTTTTTTTCCTATGGACTCTGGTGTGAATAGGCAGGCAGTTGGCAGGCACCTGGCACTAATTAGGCCCCTGCCGACTAAAGTAAAAGTCTGACTGCTTTCAAACCTATGCAGATGGAAAGAGGACAAAAATTCCTACAAAAGTATGACATTTTTGTTTTCATTTGACCAAGTGTCTGGCCGCTGTGAAGACTTGTTTAACACTCTTTAAGCCTGGTGTGCTGTGCTCTCCCCTCTTCCACTCCTCTGTCACTGCAGCTGCCTGCAGCCTTCCCCCAACACAAACCCACTGTCAGACCTCAGAGGGAGCAGAAACAACTCTCAAACTAAAACTGCCACAGCTCAAAAACAGTACAAGATGGCAAAAACCTGTAATTACGAGATGTGTAGATCAAGGTCTTGTGACACAGGTAAACTCTGAGTCAGGTCTGTCACTCAAACTATGTTTGAACAGTGCCACCACAAACAAAGGTGAGTTTTCTCCATTTCTCCATTGGCTTGCATGAGGCTTGCTCTGTCTGCCTGCATTTTGGTCACACACACTCACACAGGGGGTGGGCATGTAAGCACGAAAGGACATAGGTTCCCAGGTGGGCGGCCGGTGTGTGCGTGTGCATGTATGCGCACGCGCGCATCGAGCAGCTTGTCGCGTGAGCACTGTACAAAATCAGCAACCCAACTCACTACACCTGGTGACAGAACTTCAAGTCAATGGACGGACGAACAGACTTGTTTAACCTGCCGCCGGTCAAGAAGCGTGAGGTAAGAGACAAAACTGAAGAGAAATATATATGATAGACCTGTCAAAAGAGCATTGGTGTAATGGTGATTTATTTTTTTGTCGGGAACTGTAAGCTATTTTAATTACGTCGCATGCACACACTAAATGAGGACGCTCACTGTAAACCTGTTATGCTAAATACTGTGGGAATGCTGTGGTGTGCCGTGTTGGCATCTAAAACACCCCTGCAAAGATTAACTAGATGTTTTATAAATTGCAAATCAACTTAATGACTTTGGGCTCTAGTTTCCCGGCGCAGAGCTAGTTTCGACCAGCGCAATGCGAGAGGTGGACGGTTTGCAAGTTTCGCAGACCGAGGTACGCTGAGACGGGAGTGGCGGCGCAGCAGGGGGAGGTGTCGACAGATTCAGCTTGGCGCAGTGACAGTTTCGTGCCAAAAGGCTTCGCCGAGGTACGCCAAAAGCTCGCCTCCTGAAACCACGTCTACTTTCGGCGCAAGGCGCAGCGGGGCCGGCGCAGTGGAAGTTTGGCTGACAGGCGGGCAGTGCGCACATGTCACCAAAACCTCACAGGCAGGTTTCCAGAATGTCAGGCACATTAACAATGCAATAAATACCCACAAAAACCACTATTCAATGCTACTATCTCAGTCAGCACATAAACATATCTCCATATCGACTGTGCCGTCACAACTGATGTCAGATCAAAGGAGATTGGCACCGTTTGGCATGCGTAATGGAAACCCAACCTCATGTGATTAACACAGCCGCAAACTATTGACTTCAAATCCCTCTCAGCCAACCACAAATAGCCATAGCATCAATTAGGAAGGGTATATATTCAGCATCTGCCATCTTAGAAAAGTCAAACGAAAAAAAAAAGAGAAATACAAGAGAAAACAGAGAGAAAAAGAGAGCGTGGGCGCGCACGGCAGAAAGGTTGTCAGCAAATTGTAAGTTATGTTTGGTGGCCTAAGGGTTCATGTGCTTCATATAATTTCCCATAAAAATGTTTTGCTTAACTTGATCTACAAAGATGGAGTACATTATTGCGAGGAGGAGAAGAGGGAGGAGGAGGACTTATACAGAGAGGGTGTACCGTCAAAGGACATCGTATTTGGGCATGACAGAGCTGGAATACAGGTGGGCCACGCGAATAATGACTGGAATACCGCCGTGTCCAGTTTAATTGTCACTTTACTCTATTTCGTACTCTTTTTCATTACACAGGAACAAATTATATCTATCCCGCGAGGTGGTCCATGTGGTGGTGCGCATTGTGGCCTCTGATGCGCAGCCCTGTGGCACCTGTGCTCTTCCTGTTGCTGTAAAGGTGACAGCGGCTCTGACCTTCTTCGCCAATGGGTCTTTCCAGCACACCGTGGCCCTTGTGGCGGGGATCAGTCAGAGAGCTGTCAGTTCGGCTATACAGTGATGTCTAGTCTAGTCCGACATGCAAGTGACCACATAATATTTCCATCCACACCTGAGAGCCAGCTGGAAACGAAGTGAGGTTTCTTGTTGAAAAGTGGATTCCCTGGGGTACTGGGAGCAATCGACTGTACACATGTACAGTTGCACGCCCCAGATACCCAAGCCATCACTTATGTGAACTGTAGGGGAGTACACTCCATTAATATCCAGGTGAATTGTGACTCCAATTGCCTGGTGACACGTGTATGCTAATTTTCCTGGGTCCGCTCATGACTCGTTCATCCTGGCGAATTCTGTCATCCCTACAGTCTTTCAGGGGGACCCCCCTCTGGTTGGGTGGCTGTTAGGTGACAACGGCTATCCACTGAAAACGTGGCTGATTACGCCATACATTACACCCACAACAAGAAGGCAACATGTTTTTAACAGTGTTTTCAGTGGCGCTTTTGGACAGATAAAAATGCGTTTCAGATGTGTGGACCGTTCAGGTGGTACATTAACATACAGCCCTCAGAAAGTCAGTGCATTCTTTGTGGCATGTTGCGTTTTACACAACATAGCCTCATGCCATGGATGCCACTTTGACCTCACAGAGGAGACATTACAGGACTTAAGACAGAGAGAGGCCGAGTTGCATGTGCCGAACCAGCAGGAAGAGCATCAAGGCGCACGGGAGAGGAGGGACCGCCTGGCTGCACAGCTCTGTCCTTAAATGTGAGTTTTTCCCTGAACATCCTGTAGGAACCCTGAGTATTTGATGATTTTCTTTTTTTCGGCTGCATCCACCAGCCGACGCAGGTGAACGTCTATTGACGCAAGCGGGAGCAGCCGGTCACCCACGCACTGGAAGCGGTCGTCCACTGCTTGGAGCTCTAACCCCTGCACCCGGGAGGTTAGAGAGCCCAGCTCCCTCTCCAGCATCTCAAACCACTCCGTCTGGATGTCCAGGAAGGGCTGGTCCCTGGATTGGACCCGGGCCCGTCTGATCTGGGTGCGTGGCTGCTGCGCAGCAGGCCGTGTCCCTGGCTGTACGGCAGGTGCGGCTAGCTCACCCTCCTCCTCCTCCTGCTGCTGCTGTGTGGCACATGGAGCTGGGAAAATGACGTTAATTTTTAGGAAATAAAAACTTTTTAGACATTTGTACTTGTAGAATTTGTGAGTTTACATTTTTTAGTTCACATAAGATGACTATTGTTTTCATGTGCAATTAAAGTCTATCAAACGTTTTCACATCCTTGATTTGTGATTTACATGCCAAAATGACCACAATTCAATTGGGAAAGACAAGTTCACTTTACAGGCACACATTGAGGCCAGGCCACGGAGCTTGGCACAGCTTTACGCACAGGTGGTTCTGAGTTCATCCTCGTGGCGTGTGGTATTTGTGATCTGTGCACACAATTCATTTGTTGCAGCGGGTTTAAACATGTCACCAAATATCTTTGTTGGTAGGGAAATAGGTTTGTTTTACCTGTCCCAACTTCATTTCCTCGCAACTCTCTTTGCGAGGACTTTGCGGACCACTTCAGAGGTAAAATTGATCTAATCAGATCCACAATTTTAGGTAATCAAAATACTAATTTTAATTCAGTTGAATGTCTGTTTTACCCCGAGGAAAAACTGGACAGTTTTGCCCTGGTTGATGCTGACATGATTGGTAGAGTAAGTTCCCAAGTCAAACCAACAACCTGCCTTTTAGACCCGATCCCAACATCACTTCTCAAAACATTTTATGGATTCTTTGAAGTTGAGCTTTTAAACATTGTCAATTCTTCTCTTCAGACAGGTGTCTTCCCTGCAGCTTTTAAAACAGCTGTAGTGAGGCCTCTTCTGAAGAAGAACAATTTGGATCCCAGCATTCTTAA
The DNA here is from genome assembly GCF_902150065.1 of Myripristis murdjan. Taxonomy (NCBI): domain Eukaryota; kingdom Metazoa; phylum Chordata; class Actinopteri; order Holocentriformes; family Holocentridae; genus Myripristis; species Myripristis murdjan. The sequence goes on along the minus strand of NC_044001.1, from coordinate 24,796,583 downwards.
TAATTACAGACCAGTATCCAACTTACCATTTTTAAGTAAAATTTTAGAATTTTAGAAAAAAATGTTTTTATTCAGCTGAATGATTTTTTAATTAACCACTCAATCTTTGAGAAGTTTCAGTCTGGTTTTAGGATGAATCACAGTACAGAGACTGCACTGTTGAAAATTGTTAATGACCTCAGGTGCAATTTGGACACACACAAGCTTTCAGTCCTTGTGCTACTGAATCTAAGCACTGCTTTTGATACAGTAGATCACACTATTCTTTTAAATAGACTCAGACACCTAGTTGGCCTCTCTGGCACTGTTCTTAAGTGGTTCACTTCCTATCTCACAGCGAGAAAATTCATGGTAAGCTTGGATACATGCTCCTCAAGAATACATGAGATAAAATGTGGTGTGCCCCAAGGATCAATTTTAGGCCCCATTCTTTTTAATTTATATATGCTCCTACTTGGCAGTGTCATCACCCCCACCCACCGGGGTGGGTGGAGGTTCTGTGGCTCTGTGGCGGTGCCCCGCTGCAGCGCCATGCGTCCTCTGCCTACCTGTGGCTTGGTGGGCCCCTGAGCTGTGGCATTCCGGCCTGGGCCGTGGGTAGCCCCCAGCGCAGATGGCAGCGCTTCCTGACCTGGTTCCTTTGTACTCAGCCAAACAAACATTATGTGCGTGTGTGTGTGTGTGTGTGTGTGTGTGTGTGTGTGTGTGTGTGTGTGCGTATCTGTGTGTGTGTGAGAGAGAGAATCGTGGGGTGGGGGTCTAGAGGTTGGGGTGGGGCTGGGGGGCAGGGGGTGTTTTTAACATTTAAAGCACTTTGTGCTACATCTCATGTATGAAAAGTGCTCTACAAATAAAGTTTTGATTTTTTTTGAAAACCCACAATGCTGACGGAGGACAGCGTGGAGCACGCAATGTCCTCCGCCAAGGTTAGGGGCACGCTGGTGGAGGGGCCACCCCCTGTTGCCCCCGTCTGCCTCCTGTGCTCGGAGAGCTTATGTTTAGCCCTTCTTCTTACATCATTGAACCGTTTTTTGCACTGGGCTACGGTTCTCAGTGTGTCCGGGCAACATGAATTTACTAGTGAGGCTACCTCCTCCCAGGCTGCGTTTGCATCATCGGCCCGCGGAGCTCTGCTCGCAGTTCCATATATTCTGGTACTGCGAGCTTGTACCTCCCGGACCAACACATCAGTTTCCTCCTGGGAGAAGTTTGGATGTCTGCTGCTCTCTTCTTCCATGTCAAATGTGTAGACTTCCAATACGCCTTCGCGCAGCACATTTTAAAGGCGAGGACAGGGGCTCATTTGATTGGTTTAAAGTGAATCGGCTGTGTCAAACCCACCCCACACCTTCTCTCCTCCCTTGCACCGGTAGGAGGAACGGCGCAGTAGTTGCGCCAAGGCGCACGGCGTGCCAGTTGGCGAAGCGCAGCTGTGCTGCGCCCCCGCCTCGCCCAGTCTGCGAAACTAGAGCCCTTTGTCTTTCAACGGAGCCAACGCTCGATCAAAATGCACATTTATGCAGTCGGCAATTCGTTGTCAAGCATTCTACCTTCTCTTGGCAGCAGCCACGGTGTTAAATTTAGTGTGTAAATGATGTTTTTCCTCCTCATACTTTTCCAGTATAATACGCTGCTCCTCCTCATAGGTTCCAGTATAATACGCTGCTCCTCCGCTGTGCATTTTTCCTTGCCGCTCATGTTGGTGATTGGTCTGTTGCCTCGGCACCCACCCCTTATATGTGCGCATTCACGGCTATTGATGAGGCAAACCTGGATCGAATGAGCGAGTTGATAACCAGTGTCGTGATACCGGTTGATCACCATGGTCTCGATTAGTGTAGCCGGATATGTCTGAGCAATCCAGGGAAAACTACCTGGATTGCAGTACCTGGAAATGCATTATGTATTATAGCAAGGAGGACAATGTTAGTTATCTCGTCAATTTGGCTTTGTATGTAATATCACTTAAGTGAGAGAGTGTTTTAAAAATAAAAAAATCGTATGAATTAATCTGAGCGCGGTGGTGAATCGGTGTTTTTTAGCTAGCCCGCTGCATGCTAGCAGGCTTCAGCTAGCTAGCCAATGTTAGTCCACTGTACTAGCCAGTTTGAGCTAGCTGGGGGGCGAATTCGACGGCAGTGTTGTAAGTCGCAAGTGTTAATTTCATCAGACGAGGTGAGACGAAATCAATACCCTTAAACACTGACTGTGACGAAATTAACACCACGATTTTAAACTTTGTTAACGTTAATATTTTCTCACCCCGACGTCATAAACTGTAGTAACGCTTTCGTTAGGCCCAACCGTTATGTTAAAACAGTGAAAAGACATTTGGACTACTGAATCTTTTTTCATTTTATGCTATGTTTGTTCTTAATGGACTTAATGGAAACATCAACTGTGTTGATGTTTCAGTTTGATAAAAACAACCCATGGATGACTTTGTGACCTCAAAATTGATTGAGTGGCAGCTTCCGGGGCTGGTAGAAAGGTTTAGAGGTAAGCTAATTTATAAGTTATCTTAATGCCTTAATTTTATGGGTACTGTCTTATGGTAGCCACTGTCATCATTATGCAGGCATGCATACTTGTTGCCTTTCGGCTACAATCGCCGTTTTTTTGATCAATTGGGTCATTCACGTGAATCGCGTAGTTTGGAAGAGACGCCTGGCTTCCGAGTCCGATGGAAAGTTTTAACGTTAGTTTGAAGGAACCACCTTACGTTAAATTAGACCTTGCATAACGTTACGCTTCGAGCAAAATGGCTAACGTTAGTTAGCAAGACAAGCGGGCCATATGATGCTGGAATTTCCATTAGCAAGATAGCGAACTAATTAGCCAGCTAACGTTAGCTAGTTCTAATGTTAATTCCAGCAGGGTCTGCTTGTCTTGCTAGCTAACGTAACATATGCTTGCTACGTAAGGGCCTAGTCTTCCAGCTATCTAGCAAACTAGCAAGAACAGAGCCATGACACTGTCACCTTTTTTACTGTGAGGAGTTTGCATGTCTGATTTTGTGCCTGCTATATGCTCTGTACATAGGGAATGAATGGGGCTAGTTAGTCACTGTAGCTTGGTACCAGTGCCTCAGTTTTTAATATTGAGTGATCCATCTTGTGATTCAAATATCTTTTGCTGTATTTCAACTGTAGTAGTTAAGTAGTTTACTGTAGTTTACTGTCCACTACAGGGGTGGGCAACTTAGATGATGGAGAGCGCCACTATATTTCCACATTCACTCTAGAGAAAAATAACTAAATGATTCTACGTGGTTGTGAAGCCTGAGTCCATAAAGTTTACAATATGCTTTTGAACAATGTAGGCCTATAACTAAATGCAAAATGTTATCAACATGCCAGGCTAGCAATTCATAATGGTATGGTGTTGCCCTAGGGCATCATACACATTTGAACATTTTCTATTATTTAATGATCAAGTACAGTGCAATAAACTACAGAATAATGAACTAAACACACCTATTATTGAGTGTATATATTTTTTCCCAGTTGAAAAATGTCATTAAAACACTTTTTTAGATGATTTTGAGGAGTCAAATGGCGAGGCTCCTCCCTGTGACGTCATCTGCGGAAAAGGGCTTCAAAATCACCTCCAGAAAGTCATGTGAAGAATTTAAACACTGCTATTGGTTTACTTAGAACCCTACTTCTCTTTTAATGCATTGCATCATAACTTGGGGTGTATTGTCTGTGTGTAGAAGGCTTAAAATGGGTTTGTTGCCCAATGGCAACATCGTACCATAGAGGGTTCATTATTCAGTAATAGATTCATCCTGTAGTATTAGACAAGGAATATTCAAGACCACAGTAGTAGTGCAGTAGTAGTGTGCAAGTAGTGTAGCTGAACACCAGCCATGCACAGAGCCTTGTGCCTTGCCATTGTTATGGTACCCTATTACCTATTCATGAGTTGCATTTTTAGTCCTATACCTGCCATGATGAGGACCAACACAGGTGTTTCAGCATGTGCTGGTCCTCATCATAGCAGGTTCGGATTACATTATGACATTAGCTGCAAGTTGTGATTAACAAGGAACACACAAGTTCTAAACAGATTGTGGTCTATATGAATTGTCACTTTACTAATATTTTGTGTTCCATCATTCAGATGAGGCTATTGATGAAGAAAGCTTTGGGTACCTGGATCTTCACGCCATCACCGCCTTAATCCCCAGAATAGGTGAAAGGCTAAAATTCATAAAGAAATATAATGAATTTGTAAGTAATGCAGTTGCACACAGTCATCATGTTCTAAATGAAAATTCCGATGGACGGACTGACAGACAGACATTACCCTTGACGGCTTCCCCTTTCAGTTCAGAGTTCAGACGAGTCATGGGATACGTTTGCTTTAGATGTAAAACTCGAATTCCTGGGGATGTGAAAAGTCTATTTATCCATTTACATGCGGTGCATCATGTTAATCATGCTGCAAACTATTTCCAGTGTTGTGAAATTGGCTGCGGTAGAACATTTAACTACATGCGATCTTTCCGAAGACACTTACATGAAAATGTTGAGGAGGTGCTTGGTGTACCCGCTCAAGATCCAGTCCAGATCCTACGTCCAGAAAAGGGTTTTGTGAAACAAGTCACAGTTCCTGACAATTTTCAACGTGTTCCACTTACAGGCATCTTACAGGCAATGCTGGATTGGCATCAAAGAGATGGTGGAGTCCTTCAGGATGTCTTTGATGGGGAGTTTTGCAAAACACACCCACTCTTCCTGAAAGAAACTTCCATTTCACTTCTTTTTTACAATGATGACTGTGAAACAGTCAACCCTCTCGGATCAAAGACTGGAACACACAAGCTAGGCTTCATTTACTTTCAGATCAAGAGCCTGCCACCAGATCTGCTCTCCAGTTTACGGTCACACTTCCTGTGTGCAGTATACAAATCAGATGATGCAAAAACATATGGTCTTGATGTTGTCCTGCACCCCATTGTTGCAGAGCTGCAGTAAAGAAGGCATCCCCGTTAACACCTCTACTTTTCAAGGCGTTGTTAAGTTCTCTCATGTCCAAGTAGTCGGGGACAACTTGGGCTTGAATGCCATCCTCGGTTATTCTGAAAGTTTCACTACTAACCATATGTACCGGTGGTGCAGAGTGCATAAACACGTCTCGGTGCAGCAGACATTGGAAGATCCAGCACAACTGCGTAATATACACACCCATCAGGCAGATTTGGAACTTGCAAGCCTTTCAGACACAGGGTTGAAAAGAGACAGCGAGCTAAACAACCTCTCTTTTTATCATATCACTGACAATGTGGCACTGGACATAATGCATGACATTTTAGAAGGAGTAGGGCCCTATGAGGTCTAGCTCATCTTGAATACTCTGACTGAGCAAAAACATGTCACACTTGACCAAATCAACTATAGACTCACAAGCTTCGATTACGGCTTTTGTGACAAGGCTAACAAGCCCTCTGTGATTACCAAAAATGATCTGAGAAACCCTGAAGGGGCCATGCGACAGTCAGCAGCTCAAATGTGGTGCCTTATTAAGGCTGAATTATGCTTCTGCGTAAGAAGAGCGTACGGGGGTTGTGCAAAGCACGCATTTCCTACGCAGCGCGTGTGTGTCCAACATACCTCTGCGAAACACACTGAGCAATTCTCCGCCCACCACCGTAGACCCTGTGACTTATGGTCGCTGCTCTTCCGTACGTCTTTGTAATGGCAAGAGGACGAGTCGTATAGGTGCGGGTACTTGCGCACCTCCTCGGCCAGACGTTCTTCCACGAGATCCAGCATTCTTCAAAGTTTTCAAACACAACCGATGAGTCGAGACACAACAGTTGTTTTAAAAATGGTGCTGCCGGCCGGCACAACAACAGGATGTGATGCCGGTTGCAACAAAATGCCAGAAATGATGTACTTCGGCGGACCAATCACAGCTCTTGTGGGGCTGCGTAGGGTCCGCGTAGTTACAATTTTTGGGAGGCGCGCGGCAAGGCTCTGCGGTGGTCGCACAACCTCTGTACGCTCTTCTTACGCAGAAGCATAATTCAGCCTTTAGGCTACTGCCCACCATGATTGGTGACCTGATCCCTGGGGGAAACGAGGAGTGGGAACTCCTTTTGCTCTTGCTACTGTGCATGGAGTTCATCTTCTCTCCCTCTATAACCGTCGCTGGAACACTGTATTTGACCAAGATCATTGAGGAGCATCCCTCTTCCTTAAAATTTTTCCTCATTTACACTAGCGTCCAAAGCACCACTTCATGGTTCACTATCCACGAGCAATCAGAAAACTGGGACCCTTGATGCACTTTTGGTCAATGCGCTTTGAAGCAAAACACAACTTCTTCAAACGTGTCAGTCACATCACATGCAATTTCCGCAATATTTGCAAGACAATGGCGTATCGGCATCAGATGCAGCTATGTTATAATTTTCGATCTGGCTCCGTGTTGAGTCACAGTACAGAGGTTGGCCCAGGGCCCAGCACCTTTCTGTCCTCCATAGACGGTTTTAAAGAAATCCAAAAGGATCTAACAGATTTTCCTGTTTTCAGTGAAGTTTTGGTACCAGCCTGAGTGACCTTCAAGGGCACTAAATACAGACCAGTCCTCTCCTACGACCAGATGGTGAACCCCAGCTTGGGCTTATAAAATCCATCATAGTTCTGGGTCAAATGACAAACACACCAACAACTAAGTTTGTTATACAGAAGTGGGAAACAAAAAGTTTTGAACGGCACTTTCATGCATATAGTGTGACCCAGAGTCAGACTTTGGCAGCTGTTGATCCAAGTAAACTACTTCAACTATCATCATTCATTGCTGTGAAATCGTACAGAGAACATGATGACTGTTTATACATCTCCCTTCGCTGTACACTATTTTAGAACTAGACTTTGTAAAGTTTCTGAAGAAACTTTGATGTGCTTGCCACCCTTGCAACCGCTTGGCCGTGTGGTAAACCACCAGGCCTATGCTGTTTGTAGGTTGTGCAGTGTTGTTGGAGGGCTTGAAGGCAGTTACTGTGGTCCGGGTATTTTCCAGGCAGTTTTGATCATCTTTTCAGTGGCCACTAGAATGTCTTTGGCCAGCTGCTATGGCATACTGGGTGGCTGCTAAGGTGCTGCAAGGCAGATACTATGCTTTTCCTGATGGTTGCTATGCTGTTGCGAAGCAGTTCCTATGGTGTTATTAATGGTTGCTAGGGCCTTGCTAGATGGTTGCTATGGTGTTCTGGGTGGTTGCTCGGGCGCTGCTAGGCGGTTGCTATGGTGTTCCTGATGGTTGCTATGATGTTGCTAGGTGGTTGCTATGGTGTTCTTGATGGTTGCTAAGTCGTTGCTAGGCGGTTGCTATGGTGTTCTAGGTGGTTGCTAGGGTGTTTCTGTGGTGTTCCTGATGGTTGCTGGGGTGTTGCTAGGCAGTTGCTATGGTGTTCTGGGTGGTTGCTAGGGCGTTGCTAGGCAGTTGCTATGGTGTTCTGGGTGGTTGCTAGGGTGTTTCTATGGTGTTCCTGATGGTTGCTAGGGTGTTGCTAGGCAGTTGCCTAGCAACACCCAGTTAAATATATTAACTAAATAATAGTTAAATATATTAACTAAATAATTCCTGTCTCAGTGTCTTTGGCTGCACTTGATTTTTTCCTGTAATGTGCATCAAAAAACATAACGAATCATATTTGAACAACAATTATCTAGATTGCAATTTAACTTATTCATTAGGGTCCGGGCAGCCTAAGCTGCCAGGACACTATTGTATTTCCAGGTCTTCTTTCTTTCTTTCTTTCTTTCTTTCTTTCTTTCTTACTTTCTTTCTTTCTTCTTCCGAAGAAATCATACCTCACGATGAAAACTCACCAAACTTTGCACAAAGGTCCAGTCCCATGCCACATTACCTCAGCTGCAAACTCAAGCCAGCCCTAGTCCTGATGGTGGCGCTATAGCAAGCATCTAAATTTCAAAACTTTGAAAATTCATAACAAATCAACCATATGTGCTACAACTTCACAGCTTTCATCAAACTGTAGCCTCAATATTGAAGAAACTTTTGTATACTTAAACCCATTGAAAATGATGAAGTTCATCACTCTGTTTTTTTCAAAAACTGTAAAACTTGTTAAACCATCTCCTCCCACAATTTTTGCTCAAATGTCACCAATCTTGCTACAGAGCATCTTCAGACTGTCCTTCACAAACGTTGTTTCTCAGATTTTTGATTTATCAAAAATTAAGCCTACAGTGCATCAAAATGTTTGACTGTAAACAGTACTGTAAACATATTCCTGCAAATTCTTGCTAAATAAATCTTCAATGTTCATGAAAAAATTGACAAAATTCTACAGTCATGGTAGATGATGTGTGGCAAATTTCAGAATTTTATCTCAAAAACTCAATTTTTGACAGCATTTTGAATTTTGCTCTCAATGTGAACAATTGGAGTCAATGCAAGAATTTTTAAACATCTGTTTTTCACTTATGGAGCAAATCAATCATTGTTAAAAACAAATGATCAATATCTCCATGCTGTCTAGATGCAATATGTGTATTTTCAGATTTTTGTCATAATAACTGAATTTTTGGCAGCTGTTTAAAATCTGCCTTTCCATGCATGGATGGCTGCTGTCCTGCATGTCAGTGATTGGCTCAGTCGGTTTGTGAAGGTAAATGTGAAGTTTTAGCTCAGTGAGATAGAGGCCAGTCCTCAGTGTCAAAGATTGTGAGTTCAAGCCTCAGCTTGTGCAACATTCCCATGTGCCAAAACTCACCAGACTTTGCACAAAGGTCCAGTCCCATGCCAGATCATCATTGTCAGATTTTTGTCTTCATGATTAATTATTATTATTATTATTATTATTATTATTATTATCATTATTATTATTTTATTTTATTTTTTTTTTTACAGTGGTTTGAAATCTGCCTTTCCATGCATAGGCGGCTGCTGTCATGTTACTGGCTTAGTCAATTTGTGAAGCCTCACATGAACTGACAACGCTCTATCTCAGTGAGATAGAGCGTTGTCCTTTATGCCAGAAACTGTGAATTCAAGCCTCAACTGATGCAAAATGCACATAAGAATGCCACCTTTCTTTTCTTCTTCCTATTCTCTACTTGTTGCTCAGAATTGCTTAAACTTGCCTGGCCCCAACCATTGCTGCGCAGCAGCTATAAAATTTATTGTATTTTAGTCTGCTGTGTTCATTTTGTCCCTATTGTTCCTCCATAGTCTTGTCAGCTTGTTTGTCCCCGCCCCCATGTTGCATGTCTTTGTTGTGTTTCAGCCAATCATCTGTCCCCTCCAGGCCTGTGTCCTGCCCCTTTCTTACCAGGTGTGTTAGTCAGTTCAGTTTGTATTTAAGTTCATATTCTTCTGATTGTTGCTTAGAATTGCCTAAAAATGCCCGGACCCGACCCATCGCTGCGCAGCAGCTATAATTTTGTGTGAGGAGTGTGAAGGTCGCTGCATGCTATCTAAGGGCGTTTTCACACCTGTCTCGTTGGGTCCGGACTTTCGGACTTTTCAGTTTGATCCGAACCAAAATTACAGGTGTGAAAGGTACCACGGACCACAGTCCGCACCAAAGGACCAAAATTTGGTCCGACCAAAAGAGGTGGTCTCGGTCCGGACCAAACGAACCATGGTGCGGACCTTCTGCAGTGTGAAAACAACTGTTTGTATGTTTCGGACCTTCGTATCAATGACAGGAAGTTTTTTTCTTCTTCTGCTCTCGATTTAATCACGGTACAGGAAGTTACGTCACGCTAACCAGCTGGTTACCATAGTTATGCGTCTCTGACTGGCATGCTAACTTTAGCTACTAACGTTAAACGTCGCTGTGACACGCAAGGCGCAACGTTAGTCAACTCGTGTCTGTTATTATGCTGAATGAAAAGTGTCGCACGGTAAAATGTATAGCACTACAAAGACAAATTAATACATCACTATTGACAGCTTATCTTGTAAAAAAAAAAAAGGTTCCCACGCTCACCTTCTCTCCAGAATACACATTGCCATAACTCGCAGGACTGTATGCCGTTTTCTCCTCCTCTCGGTAAAGTTTTTGCATGATAAGGAGGCTCATCTTGCGAATAGCAATTACTCTGATGTATTGCTCATTAACTTGATGCTGCTGGTAGCAATATACCAACAAAAATATTAGAACGGGAAAAAGATGGCTCGCTCCAGTGCCGGCTTTGCCTATGTTGCCGACGACTCTACCTATGACGCCGATAAAATCCTGCCGGTATCCCTCCGGTAAACAACCGCTGCCGGCGCCCCTCCGGCCGCTAGCGGCGCCCCTCCAACAGATGGCGCCCCAGGCAACTATACCGCCTATGCCAAAAGCCGGCTCTGGCTCGCTCGATTAATTTTCTGTAAACAGGAAGTAACACTGATGTCAGATGCCGGCCGGCCAGCCCAACAACTCAGCGTAACCAAAGCAAAATGAGCCGCGGAAGTGCATGGGGAGTTGATGCGTCCACTAATGAGAAGAATAAATTTCCTATGTATGTTTGTCTTGTAAAGTCTGTTACTCTATTTGCAGTGTGAAACCAAACCAACCGGACCAAATGTTTTAGAATGTAACAGAAACACGGAGCTTGGTTCGGACCTTGGTTCGGACTTTCAGGTGTGAAAACGCCTTTAGAGGGAACTCCTGTCGGTATTTACCAGCCAGCAGGGAACTTCTGTCATTCCAAACAGTAGAAGTACCTTTTTTCTGTAATGTGCATCAGTAAATAAATTGCATTATTAGAAGTGTAGATTGAAAAATTAATAGACATCCAATGCTTGTGAAAAATGGTCAGGCAAGTATTTTGGGAATGAACAATTTTAGAAGTCTAGTCAAAGTCTGATAATAAATTGTTTTTTTTAGCAATTAGTTAAAAATGAAATCAAAGGATCTCACTGCTCACCATTTTATTTCTAATTTTATCCTGGTTGTTTTTCTTTCTTTCCTTCCTTCTTTCTTTCTTTCTTTCTTTTTAAAGTACTTATTACTCCGTTGCTCCTTTACCCCCTTAGCCCTTTATTTTAATAGTGTTGAGCTTGAAACCTAAGACATCCACTAAAGCTGAGACTTTATATTTTGTTACAAAAACAAAGACAAGTCGTGTTTAAAGAGACAGGATTCCTGTTCAACAGCCCCTCTACAGTCTGAAAGGCTGCCTTACCTGCAAGCCATTCACACCCTGAAAGAGTGTATTTAAAACGACGTGTTTATGATTATTTGTAATTAGGGCTGGGTATTGTTAAGAACCTCACGATTCGATTCGATTTCGATTCTTTGGGTAACAATTCGATTCAATTTCGATTTGATTCGATATTGATTTAAACACTTCGATATCGATTCTGTAATAAGTCGAAATGCTTAAATAATTTTTGCTGCTGACGTTAACTTGGAGTGACACACCCCCAGCTGAAATAAAACATCTGCCAGTGAGTTTATTAAAAGACAGATGTTTTTCTGTCTTATATTTAAATATAACTGTTAATATAAGTTAGTTGTAGATTAAAAAAAAAAAAAATCAGCTGTGTTGGTGAGTTGCTGTCACGGCACCTGTTAGATTAAAAATGACTGAGAAGTCGGCAGAAGTATAACTATCAGTCATCATGACAAATATTTTTTCCAGCGGATATTCTAGTTACAACATGACTGAGCTAGCAGAGCAGTTGGCTGGCTGACAAGGACTAGTTAACGTCAGATCTCATGTATTGTATGAGAGAATACCGGCAAAAAACATTGATATTTTGAGAGCAAAATGCTCACAGTATGAATACATCTTGATTATACATTTAATTTTGTTGGTAATAGTTGTATAATCACATTACATGAGAGGGTGTGCCTGACCGTCATTATTGGCACTTCAGTGATGCGCCCGTCAGCATCAAGCACACCCTCTCGTGTAATAATGCTTAAAAGGATAAAGGACGTGTCGAGTTGCATCTGTTTTGGTTTAGCCACAGGTTGCTGCATAACATCGGCATGGTGTCAGCTAAGGTGGCTGCGCAGGTTCGCGGTATTATTACACTACCTTAATACTGCCTGGCACAGTTTACACACGACTTGACTCTCATCTGTTACCTGTGTTCCGGGGTTACATTTAAATCCAAAGTGAGCCCAACGTCAGATTTTAAAGTCACAGGTGCCGACTTAACGCTGCTGCTACTTGCTTTCATGTTGTTGTTGTGTACAGTGCGGCTTCCGTCGGTTTTGCTCACCGCGCCCCCTACTGGTTAGGAGTTGAATCGATTCAGAGGCTTTTGTGAATCGATATTGAATTGTGAAAAAAGATATTGCAATGCATTGATGAATCGATATTTTTACCCACCCCTAGTTGTAATCCCTGCTCCAGCCTACAGGGGCAGAGCTGAGCATGGACTTAAACACTCACACACCTTCAGGTCCGCACTTGGCTAAAATTAAAAAAACTTCACCAGAGGGTGTTACACATGATTTTAGCATGATTTAAAGCATGACCAAGGGAGGATCTAAAAAATGTCCCCACTTGGCTATGCGGTCCCTTCTTGGTGAAAGTGTAACGACGCCAAAGTCCCCTCTTGGATAGGTAGGTAAGTGTGCGCACACACACACACACACACACACACACACACACACTTAAGACTGCCGTGCCCTGCCCTGCACAGCACGACCATCATCAGAATCTCTCTCTTTCAAAGTCTGATAATACCAGCCAGCAGGGAACTTCTGTCATTTCAAACAGTAGAAGTACCTCCTCTCGCTCGTGACTCAGTTGCACATTTTCATTGTTCAAATATTTTCTAATTTCTTTTCTTTTTTTTTTTTTGTTATTTGTATGGCACAGTTTTGTTTTTTTTTTTTTTTATTAATTTCTCTCTTTCCTTGCACCTTGTTATGAACCTCTTTGCCCCTGTGGGTTTGAAAGCTGCTCTGTAATCAGGGTCTATTGTTATGGGATACTGTGAGTGGATGCACTCGCTCTGCTAATTAGTCTGAGACAACAGGAGCATCTGATTGGATCTGCATGTGGGTCATGGTGGCTGATGTACAGCATGCTGGGGGTCAGAAAACGGGGTCAACAGGTGGAACCGCTCAACTGTAGTGCTCTGCCTGAAGGTAAGGGCTGTGCAGATTACAGAATAACTCATAAAGTACCCCAAAACCTCAAAAGTGTGCAGAAAGTTTCCCAAACGCACCTGAAAAAGCTGAGACTGTTGACGGAAAGTAAGAAGAGTAAGTAAGAAAAAAAATCTGAAATTCTCTGAGGCTAAAGTGATGAATTACAAGAAAAAAAAAACTCAGAAATCGGCGCATTGTTTTCCTCTGAATTGGCCCGAGTCACGGCGCCGTAATGTCTCTTCCAGATGCCAAGGAGAATATTGAAATTGATTCTGGGCTCAAAGCACCAGGATTTCCTTCTGACTGAATCCGACAATGTTTTTTTTTTTTTTTTTTTTTTGTCATTAAATTTGTGACTAATACTAAGACACTGTTGTACCTATTATTATCCAAACCTGCCGCTTCACTCCAGTCTGTGAAAGTTCACTGCTTCAGCCACACAGTCTGTCTGCAGCATCCACAGGTTCTTCAGAAATCTGTGCAAGTCTTAAATAACTCAAATAGAAGCTATTAAAAATGTATTAAATATCTTACATGCATTTAAAAGAAGTTTTTCCTTGATAATGCAACTATGACACATGCACGCACGCACACACGCACACACGCGCACGCATGCACACACACACACACAGAGTCAAATGATGCAGGAAACCCAGAAGTGTTGGCTTTTCAAACATTGAAACTGTGGCCTGTAACCACCGCACCACCACTGGTCAGAGTAATTTTTAAACGCTCTAAAAGTTTCTTTCATGATATCTAACGATTTCATCTCACGGGAGGTATTTAGATCATGACAGGAAAAGTGTACAGCATGGGGCCTTTAATATGGAGTTGGTCCCTTTGCAGCAGCACAGCTTCCACTCTTCTGGGAGGCTTTCTACCAGATGTTGGAGTGTCTGTGGGAATTTGCATTTGTGAGGTCACACTGATGTTGGACCAGAGGGCCCGGCTCACAATCTGAGGGGCCGAGGCCGAGCCCAGGAGTCAACTTTGGGTGACTGCTGCATAGGAGACCACAAAAACACAGGAAAAGCAGCCACACACATACACACACACACACACACACACACACACACACACACTGTCTGCATTTGCACGTGAAACAGTTTATTTAGTAAACAAGCGTTCATTACAGTATACACTTTGCTGGATGCTCGATGAAGCTTCTCCCACACAAATACACACACACACACACACACACACACACAGGACTGCGTCTCTACAGATTCTCTCCAGCATGCATTTTCTTGTGTCTATTGAGGTTTCCTCTCTCACTAAACGCTCTACCACAGAGGGAGCAGACAAATGGTTTCTCTCCAGTATGGATTCTCATGTGTCTGCTGAGGCTTGCTTTCTCGGTAAACCGTTTATCACAGATGGAGCAGACGAATGGTTTCTCTCCAGTGTGGTATCTCGTGTGTCTACAGAGGTCACCTTTCTGTGCAAACCCTTTACCGCAGAGGGAGCAGTTGAATGGTTTCTCTCCAGTGTGGATTCTCATGTGTA
>NC_044001.1:24759493-24776993 GCF_902150065.1 Myripristis murdjan | reverse complement strand
AATTGTGAGTTCAAGCCTCAACTGATGCAAAATGCACATTAGAAAGCCATCTTCCTATTCTCCACTGATTGCTTGGAATTGCCAAATTTGTCTGGCCCCGACCATAGCTGCGCAGCAGCTATAATTTAACTTGCAATGGTGCAAATGAGTTTGGATAAATAGACCTGAGTCTGCCATAGCTGACTGTATGCAGTAGGCTGGTGATTGTCACCTGGCCACATCCAAAGCTTACCACCCAGTCAGGAGTTGGTCATCCGGGTGAAGCAGCTCGAGAAAGACAACTCTTACCTTATTTACAAAGTCAGTGACTTGGAGAACTGGAGCCGCCGATCTAACCTCCGCTTCGTTGGGGTCCAGGAGTCCGCTGAAGGCAGTGACATGATCAGCTTCATATCCCGGCTCATCCCACAGCTCCTGGGGCGAGATGCCTTTCCCACTCCAGTGATCATTGAGAGGGCGCACCGGTCCCTGAAGGCCCCAACTGCATGAAGCTGCATGATCTTGGTCTTGGTGAATAAATCATATACATTATTTTCTGCTGTTTCAGTGTTGGTCATTGTGGCCTTCTTATGGTTGTATTGTCCTAATGTCATCATGATGTTAACTGTGGTCTGTCTTTTGTTTCTGTTTTTTGTTTTGTTTTGTTATTTGTTATTGTATTGTTTTGTTTTTGTCTATTGGTTTCTGTTTTTGTGTATTGTTGAGTCCATGTTTGTTTATATGTCTGGACCCCCTCGAAAACGAGATGAGATGATGCATCTCAAGGGGTTTATCCAAATAAATAAATCTAAATCTATATCTATATCTACATTTATCTACATTTATCTATATCAATATCTAGATATATATCCAAAACCTTGAGTAGAGGCCAGTATCAGGCCAATATCAACAACATGGGATACTGAATTCTGATTATACTTAATATAACTTAATATTACAGTTTTTCTCGATTGCTAAGACACATTTCTCGAAAGTTGCTCTCCTTTTTTCTGTGTTTTGCAACTCCACGCAGATTGTAGTTCTGGTACCCCTCTTCCGGGTTAGAGTATAAGTTGTGAAATTAGGTTTAGAAAACATACATACGGTAGTTTTTCAACAGCAAAAGTATAACCTTAACATGTAGCCTATGTTTATATCACGAGTAAAGATGTGTTATGAAAAAAATGAATCTTTAGTGCTATTTTTGACGTGCTTCCATTGTTTTTCCACCCGCTGTTTCGCTGACTGGAAGGGTGGTGTTATCTGCCTAGAAAAGACTAGGCAGATAAAACGTACCCATGTCACAATTTCAGAGCTGTTTTTGTGAAATGACTACGTTTTGCCTTGTGGACCAACGTAGCTAATACACAATTTGGAGTGAGACTAGGTTGGACTCTCACTGCTCCATATTCTTTTGGCTCATGAGCCGAGGAGTTGAAATTGGAGAAATGGAGTGCAGTCAAAAGTAAAAACTCTGAAATGGAAGAGAGGAAAAGTGAGAAGTTTGACAAAATGAAAGGAGCTCCAAAGTGCACTGACGTCGGCTCTTGAGCAAATATTCTTGGATGCTCTCCCTCCTGTGGCTGAAATTGAAGCGGCAGCACTTGAGTCTGCAGGAAATAATGCAGAAGTTTCTCTTCCTCCCATAGCAGAGACTCCACAGAACAAAGCATCAAGCAGCGACAGCTTTATTGAAGCGTCAGCTGCATCGCCGCAGCTTTTGAAGTGTGGGAGGAAACCGGAGCACCCGGAGAAAACCCACACGGACACGGGGAGACCACGCCCACTCCCACAGAGGGGGCGGGGCTGGAGGCTGAAGCCCCGCCCTCCCTGCTGTGAGGCCACAGTGTTTTCACTGGGCCGCCGTGCCGCCCGCCTCACACTCTGAGAAAGGATGTGGCGGTGTCTCGCCGTCTGTTGGAAATGACATCCTTTTTAAGAGCGTGACCTCATCTTGAAAAAAAATACATCAGGATGAGACCATCTTAGGGCTGAGTGTGTGTGTGTGTGTGTGTGTGTGTGTGCACTGTGTAAGGGTTAAAGGGAAACAGGGCTTGTTGGAAATGAGAGGGGTGAGGGGTGGTGGTTTCGTGTGTGTGCGTGCGTGTGTGTGTGTGTGTGTGTGTGTGTGTGTGTGTGTGTTTCTGGAAGATCTCATCCTATTTTTTTTTTCAAGATGAGTGTGAAACAAAATTAAAAATTTCCAATTTCAGAGGAGACGGAGGAACTTTTCGAAGTTGGACTTCTTCTGCCCGCCCTCCCTTTTCTTCTTCTCTTCCTCTTTTTTCTGCGCCTTCTCCACCAGTTTTTCCCTCCAGCACAGCTCCTCCCTCCATCTGTCCTCGTCCTGACGCCTCAGCTTCTTCCTCCTGTGCATCTCGATGTCCTTGACGTGCTGGCAGCAGTTTTCTGCAGGAAGCAGGTGAGAGGTTAGTGTGTTTGTTTGTTTATTACGATCCCCATTAGCTGCTGAAAAGATCAGCAGCTACTCTTCCTGGGGTCCCCAACATCATCAAAATTATAACACATACACACATTGTAGACATAATACAAAACATCTTCCTCTCAAAACAAACAACATCGACATCTGCTCTGTTCTAATACAAAAAACTTGCCTGTTCTTGCTCTATATATGACAAATCTTGTCTGAAATGAATTTAAACATAACATTCATCATCCCCACCAAGATAAAGGACAAAAACAACTTCATTTCATTGTTCCTTGGTGAACAGAAATAGCTTAAGCTTTTTCTTAAAGCATATCATATTATTTTCTGATACAAGAAAAGATGGTAACCCATTCCATGCCACCATTGCTCTGTAATGTGTAGTCTTCTGTCTAATATTTGTCCTACATGAAGGTAACAAAAAGCGCTCCTCTGACACCTGCCAAGTAAAGTGACTATGTGTACCTGAAAAAAATGATAAACCTCTATACAATATTTCTGGCATTTTTGTCATGGTAATATTTTTGATAAAGCAACTTATAGAATACTGCACCCTGCCTTTGACACTTAACCAGGCTAAAAGATTATTCATTATATGAACACTTGCTCGGTATGGGCACTGAAGGACCAGACGAGCTGCTTTGTTCTGGGCGATCTGTAGCCTGGACAGATTGCTTTCTGAGGTGCTGGACCAAATCACTGTACAATAGTGTAGATGTGACAACACAATTGCCTGTACAGCCTGTTTAACCCTCCTGTCGTGTTCGCAGTCAAATCTGACCGGTGTACAAGTTTTCTCTCCAAAAAATGCAGTTAATTTCATCTGTTTGTCATGAGGTTCCATGACTTTGTTCACACATGGCATCTGAACACATAAAATAAATTTGGAGAATTTTTATTAATTTTTGAATTTTTTATTTAACTTGTATACACCCATCGTGTTCCTGGTCACAAATGACCGGTCATTAGAAATGAATGGGTAAGACTACAATTAGTGTATAAAATAGAGTTAAACACATTCCCACACTCCTTTCCCATAGGGCTGGGTATTGTTAAGAACCTCACGATTCGATTCGATTTCGATTCTTTGGGTAACAATTCGATTCAATTTCGATTTGATTCGATATTGATTTAAACACTTCGATATCGATTCTGTAATAAGTCGAAATGCTTAAATAATTTTTGCTGCTGACGTTAACTTGGAGTGACACACCCCCAGCTGAAATAAAACATCTGCCAGTGAGTTTATTAAAAGACAGATGTTTTTCTGTCTTATATTTAAATATAACTGTTAATATAAGTTAGTTGTAGATTAAAAAAAAAAAAATCAGCTGTGTTGGTGAGTTGCTGTCACGGCACCTGTTAGATTAAAAATGACTGAGAAGTCGGCTAAAGTATAACTATCAGTCCATGACAAATATTTTTTCCAGCGGATATTCTAGTTACAACATGACTGAGCTAGCAGAGCAGTTGGCTGGCTGACAAGGACTAGTTAACGTCAGATCTCATGTATTGTATGAGAGAATACCGGCAAAAAACATTGATATTTTGAGAGCAAAATGCTCACAGTATGAATACATCTTGATTATACATTTAATTTTGTTGGTAATAGTTGTATAATCACATTACATGAGAGGGTGTGCCTGACCGTCATTATTGGCACTTCAGTGATGCGCCCGTCAGCATCAAGCACACCCTCTCGTGTAATAATGCTTAAAAGGATAAAGGACGTGTCGAGTTGCATCTGTTTTGGTTTAGCCACAGGTTGCTGCATAACATCGGCATGGTGTCAGCTAAGGTGGCTGCGCAGGTTCGCGGTATTATTACACTACCTTAATACTGCCTGGCACAGTTTACACACGACTTGACTCTCATCTGTTACCTGTGTTCCGGGGTTACATTTAAATCCAAAGTGAGCCCAACGTCAGATTTTAAAGTCACAGGTGCCGACTTAACGCTGCTGCTACTTGCTTTCATGTTGTTGTTGTGTACAGTGCGGCTTCCGTCGGTTTTGCTCACCGCGCCCCCTACTGGTTAGGAGTTGAATCGATTCAGCGGCTTTTGTGAATCGATATTGAATTGTGAAAAAAGATATTGCAATGCATTGATGAATCGATATTTTTACCCACCCCTACTTTCCCACACCCCAACATGCAGGTGTCTTTGAGCAGACACAGATGTGTGTGAACACACACACACACACACACACACACACACCTTATACCCCTTTCTGGCTTCCATGGCAACCCCCACAGGAAAGTATCTCTCTGACTTCTTTCCCACACCCCAACATGTAGGTGTCTTTGAGCAGGCACACACACACACACACACACACACACACACACACACACCTTATAACCCTTTCAGGCTTCCATGGCAACCCCCACGGGAAAGTATCTCTCAGACTTCTTTCCCACACCCCAACATGTAGGTGTCTTTGAGCAGGCACACACACACACACACACACACACACACACACACACACACACACACACACACACACACACACACACCTTATACCCCTTTCTGGCTTCCATGGCAACCCCCACGGGAAAGTATGTCTCAGACTTCTTTCCCACACCCCAACATGTAGGTGTCTTTGAGCAGGCACACACACACACACACACACACACACACATGGACACAGACACACACAGACACACACAACTTTGCTCCTTTTTGGCTTCCATGGCAACCCTCACGGGAACCTACCACGGGAACTGCCAACACCTGTCACCTGACACCTGACACCTGTCAGGTGTCAGGAAGAAGACCCAGCTGAAATTGTGGTCACCTTTCGGTCCAAAAATGGTCATTTTTCCTGGACCTCATCCCCACATGAGAGGAACGGTCACCTTCCATGTGAAAATGTCATGAGGATGACTAACTAAATCATACTGGTCAATGTTGACGGGAACATAAAAGATGCTATTTTTTTGCCACTATTTAGAAAATTGAAATGTTTTCAAAACAGTGTCCTTGGAAAACATTGAAATGAAGTACTCTGTGATAAATACTACAATATGTTTCATCTGCGTATTTGTTATAGTCAAAATAATATCTATATAATGTTTTTTTCCCTAAAAAACGAATGGTATGATCTCAGGTAAATTAGGCCTACAGCACATACACAGCAAATAGAAGTTCAAAACTTGTCATTTTCACAAGAGCAGAAGTTGATAAAAAGATCCCTTACCAAAAAGAAGTAAACCTCTAGTTTACCTTTCCAAGTATATTTAAGTGGAGTTTGAGTATACTTTATCAAGTATACTTTCCTTACCAAGTATACTTGTATTTATGTACTAGTAGTGTACTTACATATGTACTAGTTAGTATACTTACAAAGTATACTTACACTAAAAGTACCCTGATTTGGCCCATTTTTGAGTATACTCGGGTAAACTTCAAGGTTACTTTACTTATATATAAGTATACTTAAATTATACTATTTTCTGTACTTGAGTTGTACTATTCTTTAGTTAAAGTAAACCATTGGTATACTCATTAGTGTACTTCAAGTACACTATTGCTTTACTTACTTTGCACTTTTATAACCTTAAAAGTGCACTACTCTTTTACCTTCAACGCACATGAAATAGACTTTACTTATACTTGATGCATACTACAACCATACTTGAATTTGTTGACCCGGCCGGGGATTGAACCCCCGACCTCCCAGTCTCAGGGCGGATGTTCTACCACTAGGCCACTGAGTTGGCACAGTCTGCTTTGAATCAAATAGCTGAGTGGAGAGGTATCTCACGTGAATAAACACCTCTTGGAAAAAAAATGCACTTTAATGAACGAAGAACTGAAAAATGCGAGGTATTGAATGAAAGTGTTACAGGGTTTGGGCGCCAACCCTGTGAGAGCAAATGGGACAAACAGGCATGGCATTCAAAACTTGTGTCAATCTTTGGGTAACCGCTTTACTGTTGGTGACTGCTTTTGGTCATATCGATGTTTTTTGATTGATGAAGATCTAACAATGCAGCACGCTTGAATGATGGCACATTTTGCCTGCTTGGCGACCTTGTGGTTTTTAAAAGCAGCTGTGAACATCAAAGCCCTGCAACTTGTGAGTGTGAGAAAAATTGTTGTATTTTAGTTGAGATGCTGAAAACAAACAGAAGGCCAGTGTGTAAAGACCCGCAAGTTGGGGTAGCGAGTAATTTCATTAATGTTGTTAAGAAGACTGGTAATGTTTGTGCAATCTGGCCAAATATGGTCCCGAAAGATGTCCCTTACCAAAAAGGAGTATACTCAAGTATACTTATAAGCAGTGTTGGGACCAATTACTCACAAAACTAATAAGTTACAATTACTAATTACTTCTGTAAAAAAAGTAATTTTGATTACTACTCAATTACTGCTGCAGAAGAGTAATTCAATTACTGGGGAAAGTAGTTTTTATGATTACTTTTTTCTTTTCTTAAAGAATGCACATATTTTTGCGTTGCTGTTGCAGTGTGGACATTGCTGTCAAATTTCATCTATCATTGTCAGTGTTGGCCACGTTACTTTGAAAAAGTAATACATTATAGTTTGAAGTAGTGATGTCAGTTAGTCAGGATGGGGAATTGAACCCGTGATCTTCTGTACGACAGGCGGTGAAACTATCCGCTCTGCCGTCGGAGAACACAGATGATTTGTCTAATTTGTGCTCAGTCATTCTCCATGCATGTTGATAAGTTCCGAAAAACTGCAAAGTCCGACCGGTTTGAAAATTGACACACCGCTTTTTCTCCACAAGACGCACATTCTTCGAACAGGATAGTAAAATAATAATAATAAGTATTAGTAGTAAGTAACGGCAAGTAACGGCAAGTAACGGCGCATTTTATTGTCAGTAACGGTAACGCCGTTACAACGGGGGACGCAGTAATTTCTTTGATTACTCGTTACTGATAAAAGTAACGCCGTTAGTAACGCCGTTACTTTGTAATGCCGTTACTCCCATCACTGCTTATAAGTATACTTTTTATGAACTAAGTATACTTTCTGTGAACTAACTTAGGTAAGTATACTTTTCAGATTACTTTGAATGTACTATCAGGAATATACTTAACAAAAGTATACTTAGTTTATACTGACAAGTACACAGACAAAGTTTAAGTATAATCCAAGTATAACATACTTGATATACTTTAAGTATATTATCCAATAGTAGTTAAAACTTAGTACAAGTATATAAAAATGTTGTACCTGCTTGCAACATGGAGTGTTATTTTACTGTATTAGCTGGCTTGTTGTATCATCAGGATCATCAAGCAGGATCTGCTCCTTCTCTCTGTCCAACTTCCATTTCTTCAACCTGTCCAAGACGCCCAGCTTCATTTTGGGCTCCTCCTCCTCCGTCTCCTCCTACTCCTCCTCCTCCTCCTCCTCCTTCTTCTCTTCCTCCTCCTCCTCCTCCTTCTCCTTCTCCTCCTCCTCTCCCGTCTCCTCATCCTCCCCTCCGATCCCTTGGATGAGCGTGTCCCAGAAGTCCTGTGGTTCTTTCTTTTCGTTCTTGCCCTGGGCTCCTTGGCTCTTCTCTTTCTCCTCCAGCTCCTCCCTCCACTGCTCCACTTCACTCTCCATGCTCTCCAGCTCAACGCTCCTCTTCTCCTTCATTTGTGCCTCCATCCTCTTCCTCTCCTCCTCTGCTCCCGTCTGTTGTTGGAGCCTGTCCCTGTCTTGCTGTGCGATCTCCTGCAGCGCTCTCTGGATTCTCTCTCTCCTCTCTTGCAGCTCCTTCCTCCTGCGCTCCTCTTCTCTCTCCATGTTCTCCAGCTCTTTCTTCTTCTTGTACCTCTTTTCCGCCTCCATCCTCTTCCTGTGCTCTTGGGCTCTCCTCCGTTCTCTCTCTTCCTCTCTCTGTCTCTCTCTGGCGATCTCCTCCTCATTTTCTCCTCTCCTCCTCCCTCCTCTTCCTGCTCTGTCTTCTCTCTCTCTTTTTCTTCCACTTCTCTCTCCTCTTCTACTTTGTCTTCACTCTTGTTCTCTTTCATTTCTTCCTCCACATTTTCTTTCTCTTCACTTTCATCTTCTTGACTTTGTTCCTCCTCACTCTCTTTTTCTGCACTTTTTTCCTCCTCACTTTCTTCCTCTTTATTTTCCTCCTCACTTTCTTCCTCTTTATTTTCGTCCTCCTGCATCTCTCGTCTGTCATCTCTTTCTCTTTCCTCTGTCTGTTGCTTTTCTCTTTCCTCTTTCCTCTTTTTCTCCAGCATTTCTCTCTCTTTCTTCTTCCTTTCTGGTTTTCTCCAGTATCTTTTTCTTGACATGTCTTTCATCTGTCTCTCTTTCTCTTTCCTCTGTCTGCTGCTCCTCTCTTTCTTCTTCCTTTCTGGTTTTCTCCAGTATCTTTTTCTTGACATGTCTTTCATCTCTCTCTCTTTCTTTTTCCTCTGTCTGCTGCTCTTCCTCTTTTCTGTTTTTCTGCAGGATGTCTCTCCTGACATGTCTTTCCTCACTCTCTCTTTCTCCCTCCTCTGCCTGTCTCTCCTCTCTTTCCTCCCTCTCTCTCTCTCCCTCCTCTGCCTGTCTCTCCTATCTTTCCTCCTCCTCTCTCTCTCCCTCCTCCTTCCCTTGCTTCTGGCCTCTAGCTTGCAGCCTCAGCTCCTTCCTGTCCTCCTTGTGTCTGCTGTTGAACTCCTCCACGGCCCTCAGGTGTTTCTGCACATTGTCGATGGTGCGATGGAGCTTGTGGATGAGCTCGTCCTGCTCTCTGATGGTGTTGTCCCGCTTCTTCAGGAGCGTCCAGTAGTGCTGCCTCTCTCGCTGGACGCTCACACTCTGGGCCTCCATCATTTTGGTTGGCTCCTTGATGGTTTTCTTGTGCCTTTTGATGGTAGCCTTCTGCTCCTGGATGACATCTTGGAGCTCAGTGATCTTCTTGGCACTGTGCTCTTCTTGGAGCTTCATCTTCTGGGACAGCAGGGACATCCTCTGCTCCCTCACCCTGTCTCTCTCTGCCAGCCTGCCCAGCTTCTTGTGAGCCTCCAGGAAACTCCGAGTCTGCTGGGTTGGATTTTTGCAGGGACAGCTCTGTTGGCTGGGGGCGCTGCCACAGGTGGGCTGAGCCACTGCAGTGGGTGGAGCAGCCACAGGGGGCAGGGCCGCTGCAGGGGGTGGGGCTGCAGGCATGCAGATGGGCAGGTAGAAATATGCAGGTGGGCCGTCACCTTGAGTCCTCCTCATCTCAACAGTCCTGATGTTCACTGGCCACATTTTCTCCAGAGTATCTGCCAATCAAACCACAGTCAATACACAGCCAGTACACCTTCATCACAGGCAGGGCTCCAGCATGCGACCTATTAGGTCGCATATGTAACCTAATTTTTTTAAGGTGCGAGTTAAAATTTAATTTGCGCCGGTGCCACTTGCAGGAGGACGAAGGAAAAAAAAAAACATTTTTTTTCTCTCATCACTCCCGTGGCTATGTTAGTGCAGTCATGGTTGTGGTTGATAATAAAAATATTAGGCTACTTTCTGGCTCATTCCTGCGACTCCTATCTCTCCTCTCTCTCGCTCCCTGTCTCTGCCTGCCTGCCTGTCTGTCTTAATGCGTGACGTGCACAGACGTGCACTCACTGAATGATCACCGACGATCCCGCTAAAAAAAAAACTAAACAAAGAAGATGAAGCGGTCTATCATTGATTATTTTAAGAAAAAGAATGTGTCAGAGGAGACTGTTGATGCTGGATCTGAAAATAGGGAAGCGACAAGCGAATTTTGGACTCGGAAACTGAGTCGAAAGGGCAAAGAAACTTTCCAGACTACAGCAGCGCACTGACATAGATTGTGTAACAAAGCGAAGAGTTGCCACTCCGCTCTATTTTCACTGGCTAACAGCAGCACACTGGTTTAGCTTGTCTATTCAGAGAAGAGGTTTCACTTCGGCTTATTTTTCAATCTATGTTATCACATGCATACTACTGCTCTTTCATTGGTAGCTGAATTGTTAGGTCTTTTTGATAATGTGATGAGTAGATTCTCATCCCCAGTCTCTAGTTTAGCCACACCCTGCAATCAATGATTGTCTGCAGGTGAGCCCAATCACTCCGAGCTCTCAAAGGTGGCTGTGAGCAGCCAGCAGCAGGGTTTGCCTCACTGACTCCACACTTGAGGGACACAGATTCCAACTGAGGTGGTTGCAGGAATGGGAGCTGCTTGAAAGCATAGGTGTGTGCCAGATCCCCCTTGGATAAATGGTTTTGTCATAAAACTTGCAGGCCCCAGGGAAAGGATGCCGGCCATGATTTAGTTGTTGCTGTTTCAAAGGAGCGCTGGCCACTGCTGTTTTTGCCCCTCCACAGATTTTTGTGTATGGTTACTGTGTTTATTGTGGATTAATTTTTGATATTTGCTTTTGTCAATTTATTGGTTTTGTTGTTGTTGTTTTTGTTTTATAAAAAAACAACTTTGTGGGGTTTTGTTAGTATCAGTACAGGTGGGCTGTCGTATGCTTGCAGGTAGTGGGTCACTGGGTGGAGGGTCTCTGTCTCCCTTTGTTTTTTGGGGGGGTCTTATTTGCATGTTTGTGTGCTGTGTATTTTAATTCTTGTGTTCTTTTGCTTTGCAGTGAGTGTGTGATCTCCTTCCCTCGCCCGTACCTGGTGGTGGTGGTGACTCCTCTCCCTCACTCCCCACTCCTGTAGGCTCCTTGTTAATTCCCCCCTTCCTGTACTGGTTTTTACCTTTCTTTACCTGTAGCTTTACCTTTTTAGCACAGTATAAATATATACATATATTTTTGATAATAAATTGTATATTTTTAAATAGGTTTAGTCTTGTGAATTCTTGAAATCTAAAAGTAGACTGGTACATAAATAAAATTAAGGGTCAAAACTGGAAACTCACGTCTCTGCTTCCCTTTTTTCTCTGTACTATAAGAACCTGTGAAAGGGGGTATTCTCTAGGTGAAAGTCCTAGAGTGGCGTTGTCACCTTTGTCGTCAGGGCTTACAGTTGCCCTTGTCACAATAAGCAATTTACATTGTTAAAACAAATAATAATTTAACATATTGTTACAGTAAAAAGTACTCTGTCAACCCTCAGGTGAAATAATTACTGATGCATCCTCTTGTCATTTTTGTTCAATCATTAATAACATATCATTTCCTGGTTTTATAGAAGCATCGGATCGGGACTCGGTTTCGGCAGATACTCAAAATCAAATGACTCGGACTCGGGGGCAAAAAAACGTGATCGGGACATCCCTACTTTCATTTTTATGTTTTGTTTATATGAAGAAGATGATCTATTTTGTACTGCTGCTGCAGAGAAACGTAAAGTTCAAATTAAAATATTTTGCAGACAAGTTTGGGTCATTTTTAATCTTTAAATTTCATCAACATGATAAGGTCATGCATTAATAACACGCTATACAAAGAAAAATATGGTGCTACCTAATTTCTTTTGGTGCTATTAAATGAAAAGCTAGGTGGCACCAGTGCTACCTGTGAAAAAGTTAGTCTGGAGCCCTGATCACAGGTA
Organism: Myripristis murdjan; assembly: GCF_902150065.1. NCBI lineage: Eukaryota > Metazoa > Chordata > Actinopteri > Holocentriformes > Holocentridae > Myripristis > Myripristis murdjan. The sequence goes on along the minus strand of NC_044001.1, from coordinate 24,765,085 downwards.
TCACATGCTAACACTTTACCATAAGAGTACAACAATTAACATTAGTTAATGCTGTAATAAACATTAAGTAACAGGTAATAAACACTAAGTAACAGTCAACTAACAGTTAACTAATGTGTCTAAGAATCATGTGCTAATGCTGTTCATGCTAAGGTATTAATTTATGTTATTTAAGGGTTATTGTAGATATTATTAACATTAGTAAATGCCATAATAATCAGTAACTAACAGTTAATTAACCATTACAGCATTAACTAACGTTAACTAACGTTAATTGTTGTACTGTCAGTGTGCGAGTTAAGGGGGAGCTAAGGGGAGCACAACTCCCCTAGTGGTGACATGAGCTCCCCTGGCTGGAAACATTGTGAAATTTTGGGGCAGCAGTGCCTGCTCGGTGCCGGCCAGCACCGCACATGGGCGTGGCCACCCGGTCAGGTCTGCTGGATCTGGTTGATTATTATTATCAGTTGATTATTGATTGTGCAATGCCGAAATTCACAGTTAATCGCACTGTGTGCATTAAACAATTTTGCAGAAGCAGGAGGACCTCATGATCTACGTCATGTCCATGTTCGCGCGCTACGTGCGTGACCGTGCATGTGCTCGTGCATGAGCACCCATACCGTACTGGAGCACACCCCCTCCAACCGTGCCAGAGTCATTTTAAGTTGATTTAATTAAACAGTCAAACGTTACTTTGGTCATCCGTGGATTAATTTTTATCATGTGGATTGAAGTTTGCGTAGCCCATATAAATGCTTGGGAGATCTGTTGTTCAAATGAAATTAACCTGATCCATCGGGGCGTTTTATGTAAATATCCTGCATTAAGATATTAATGGTATCACCCATCTGCAATGAATTTTCTCTTTATAATAATCCTATGTCTGTTCTGTTGTAGGATATTAATGCAACGAGCAGCAGTTATACAGCGTTACTAAGAGGTGTAGGCTATTAATTCAGGCATAGGACTAACCTTACTATTGTTAAGGTGTGCATATGACGTGGTTCAAACTACCCATTAAAATGCATAGAAATGCAGGAAATTGAATCATGATGCTTAAAAATTTTCCGCCTGCGCCCCCCCCCACATTCATTTCTTGGCTATAAAGTGACACGCATCCATGACACTTACCATTACTGACCTGCGTGCACACACACACACACACACACACACACACACACACACACACACTCTGTCTCTCTCTAGGAATTATTTCAGGAGACTGTTTAGGCTCCAGTCTGCACAAACACACCATTTTACAACAGGCCACAAGAACACATTTGGACTGCAGGGTTTGTGGCCCAAACTGCATGGGATTAGCACAAGGTGGGCATGTCTGCAAAGGGGGGAGCTGTGGCTGCCCAGAGAACATTTTCATTCACACATCTGGAGGTCAGAGGTCAAGGGACCCACTGGAAATGACAGTTTTCCCTTTTCCCTTGTTTGATCATGTGTTATGTTCTGAATACACATCCATACTGTACACATGTGGATACCTGTGTATATGTGTGTGTGTGTGTGTGTGTGTGTGTGTGTGTACCAGGCGTGGAGGTGCTGCTGTGGTCTCAGAGGTCAGCGAGCTGCCAGGCCGCTGCGAGTGCTGCCTGCTCAGCCTGCAAGCAGCCGGCCGGTCGGGTGTGTGTACATGTGTCCTGCAGAGAGAGAGAGCACAACACACACACGTGTTTCATTTCTACTGTCAGTGTGTAGGGTTAATATTAAACTACCAGTGAATTAATAGTAATATTCATATTAATGCCTCCACTCCCACTGGTATCTTTACAGTCAACTCTGTCATGAGAGAGGAAAGCGGCTCGTTCCATCACACGACTGTCACATCAGGTCAGACTGAGGTCAGTGAGCCCATCTGAGCAAACACTTACCTTCAGCACAGGTGAGCTCCCAGCTGATTTCACTCGTGTGTGTGTGTGTGTGTGTGTCTGTTGGCACTGCTTCTCCTGAATGTTTCAGGTGATCTAACAGGAAGCTCCTCTGCTCGCCTGTTTGTGCTCTGAGTTCTGCTGACGTCACAAAGCCTCGCTGGAACGTTCCGAGCAGGTAGAGGCAGGTGAGCGGCCGCCTTCACCTGGACAGCATTATGACATCACAGCAGAGGCTCCCCTGGAGTTTACACTCTGCAGCCACATCCTCCAACACTGGAGTATTAATAACTACATTAATAATAAGTTGATTTGTGCAGAACCTCCAAAGTGCTGAACACAGGAGGAATGAAATAAAGCAGGAAGACGAGAGAAAAGACAGAGAGGCCAGTGAGCAGGACGAGTTTACAGCCACTTCCTGTTTCACACAGGAAACTGTCCAATGAGCTCAGTGGTCAGAGCTCAGCAGCGGCACAATGACAGTGTTGGGAAGTCAAGTCACTTCAAGCTGAGTGTGTTGCACCTTTAAACACAACACAGCACCGACCACAGTGCTGCACACGGTCACACAGAGGAGACATGAGAGGAAACATGAGGACAAGCTGCTGTCCTGTGATTCCACATCATCATGTTAACATACTGATAGTGCAACAAAGCCAACGTGCACATTTTCTTCATGTTCAGGGCCCACAGGCTGACCCCCCCCCATGTGACGTGGTTTTGCTCTGTAGAGACACAAAGCCAGAGAGAGGCTTGGCTTTGTGCCTCTGACAGACGCTTCAACACGACGAGTCTGACGTCAAGCCTCACATGTGACCGATGATCATATTGTATTGATTGATAGTTTGTCATTTTTGGCAAATTTTCTGGCAATTTTCTGTTTTTATTCATATATTGATTCATTTATTTAGGCAAAATGTCTTAATTACACTTACATTTCTTAAATTTTTTAAAGAGGTCCAAAAAAAAAAAAAAAAAAAAAAAAACTGGCCCAGGTTTAAAAGGATTAAATTGTTTGGAGCAGTGGTTCTCAATTTTATTTCAATCATATTCCCCCAGAAATATGTTTCCAGCCCAGTTCTCCCTGTCCATTGAAAAAAAAAAAAAGTGTGCCACTGTGATTATGACACAATTACCCCAAACCAAAAAATGACTCATACAATTACCAGGTTTCAAGTTGTATTAACAAACAAAGACATAAGATAATAAACAAGACTAAGTGAAGGCCTCAAACACATTCCTTCTATAATCATTTGCAGAGATAAAGAGCTGTCAAATCTCTTTTCTGTCATCTTGACCCAGTTAATCCTGGTGGATGTGGCAGACGCTCACACTGTTGGGACGACGCTGACTCATACAACAGGGTTCCCAGTGGCGGTTATGCCCATGTTGCCGCCCTGGGCGAAATTACTGCCTTGCGCCCCTCCGTTCTAGCTGCGCGCGCGCACGTGCGCACGGCGAGAACTTCCAAGCGATAACGGTCGCTACCGGTGCCCCTCTGGCGGCTAGACGCGCCCCTCCCAGAGCAGGGGCGCCAACACCTGCACAAATACCTTTTTTGGAAATATACTTTTTATATGGACAAAATCTTGTTTGCATAAAAAAAAGCCACTGGTCGGCATCAGGCGGGCCGGCCGCGGCACCGGCTTGATGCCTACAGGTGCCGCGCCCACCCGGTCAGGTCTGCCGGATCTGACAGGTGAGCGGCCACACATACTGCCATCCTCTCATTATAAATCAACTTTTGTTCATATGCGGCTGCAGCAGCACAACGGACAGTGACACAGACAACATGGTTGATTAGTGACTGCGCAATGCGGCCATTTGCCGGTAATTGCAGCATCAGGCGAGCCTACCTACTGGTTTACATATGCAAGTACAATACATGTGTATTTGCTTAGACCCCAATATTAGACGAGGGTGTTTTTTCAGGGCATTTTCAATGGAAAAAATATTGTCTTATATTCAGATGAATACGGTAATAGAAAACTGCTTTGCAGCGAGGATGATTTTTTTTTTTTTTTTTTTTTTGCTCTCATGCCGCCCCCCCACGTGACATGAAAATATGCCGCCCCGGGCGGCTGCCCGCTTCGCCCGTGCCTAAAACCGCTACTGAGGGTTCCCACTCTTTCCTAGAAATTATTTCCCAGGTTTTCCAGAACGCGTGAGAACCCTGCACAATTACCTCAAAAACAGTTTTACCCTCAAACTCCACAGTTCAACACTACATAGTTATTAGTCTTTTCACATGTTTTCAGCAACCATATTCTAACTTATTTAACCTGTTTCAAATCAAATCTGGGATTTCACTTTATAGTCACTTTACTCAAATCATTTTCATTTGAGAGAGAGAGAGCTGAGAACCTTTCATTATGTTGCTAGACAAAATTCAAACTTCCCTCAGTCTCCCTGTCTCTCTCTGTCTGTGTGTCTCTCCCTGTCTGTCTGTCTCTCCCTGTCTGTGTGTCTCTCCCTGCCCTCTCTGCTGCCTAATGACATATGCAACATCTCCACATTACACTGTTAAAATAGATTTGTTGACTCAACTTGACTTAGTCAAGTCATCTTGTTGCTTTGACTGTGTTAAGTTGAGTCAACTTATATTGTCAAGGTTATTACACTTCAAAACACGAATTAATGCAACATGATGTCTGTTGACTCAACTTCATGTATCAAGTAAGTTGGACTAGAACATATTATTCAACAGAACTTAAAAAGATGTTTGTTGAACTCATTTTATCAAGTTCTTACAAACGTGAATCAAGTTGGCTCAACATGAAATACTTCATTGATACAACATGCAGTTTGTTGACTCAACTTCCCGTATCAAGTCATTTGGACAAGTTAATATTACTTAAGAGAACTAAACAGGATGTTGGTTGAACTTGACTTGTCAAGTTGCTTTAAAATGAATAATCAAGTTAGCGCAACATGAAATTAGATTTTTTTCTCAACTTCTATTACTATGTTACATACGTTTATATAAGTTGATAGAGATTTCAAAAACTTAAACTAATATCTACAAAGATAATTTACAGGAGTACTAGCTGAGTCAATCCTAGATATTAACACATGAAAAAATCGCTTAAAAGACATTTGAATCAAGACTTTTAATAAAATCTCAACAACTCAAGTCAAACCAGTGATGCTTTAAAATTAAATAGGTGTCAATGTTTGTCGACACGTCAAAAAAGACCTTGGGATACATAGACAAAAGAAAAGCCTTGACACCCTCTAACACATGCTCACTTTTGCTCAGGGCTGCTTATAACTGAAATTACACTGTGTCCCATGAATTAAAAGGGCATCCTTCCTTTGGGGAAAAACAATAAGTCTCTAATTAAGTAACTTGATCAACAAGAGTTCAGAGTTATATGAAAACAATATATACAACATGAAAACAAAATAAACTGGTGTGACCCACAGAGGAGCTATACATTTCTTTTCTTTTTACTATGTAGTGCCTCTTGCTGCTAACATTATAACCGTTTACATTGTGTGCCTGCACTGGACTCTATTTATAATGGGTTTTTGGGACTTTGCATCACTATGCATTTTTTACATTTTGCACTTTTTTAACACCTACTATGTTAGGCTGTCGAAATTTCGTTGTTATCGATGACAATGACAATAAAGCAATTGATTGATTGATTGAATAGATGAATAAAAAATGAGAATGCTTCATCTGGATAATGTAGACAATGTAGAG
>NC_044001.1:24724493-24754493 GCF_902150065.1 Myripristis murdjan | reverse complement strand
GAGAAGAGCCAAGGAGCCCAGGGCAAGAACGAAAAGAAAGAAGCACAGGACTTCTGGGACACTCTCATCCAAGGGATCGGAGGGGAGGATGAGGAGACGGGAGAGGAGGAGGAGAAGGAGGAGGAGGAAGAGAAGGAGGAGGAGGAGGAAGAGAAGAAGGAGGAACATAAGAAGGAGGAGGAGGAGGAGCCCAAAATGAAGCTGGGCGTCTTGGACAGGTTGAAGAAATGGAAGTTGGACAGAGAGAAGGAGCAGATCCTGAAGAGGATTGAAAAGTCTCACATGAAGGAGAAGAAGTTCTGCTCGCTCTGTAAAGGTCAGTATGTCTGTTTCCATGGCAACAGAGTGCAGTTTGCTCCAGCTTCACTCTGCAGGCCACACTAACCTCTCACCTGCTTCCTGCAGAAAACTGCTGTCAGCACGTCAAAGACATCGAGACGCACAGGAGGAAGAAGCTGAGGCGTCAGGCGACAGATGGAGGGAGGAGCTGCGCTGGAGGGACAAACTGGTGGAGAAGGCGCAGAAAAAAGAGAAGAAGAAGAAGAAATGGGAGGGCGGGCAGAAGAAGTCCTACTTCGAAAAGTTCCTCCGTCTCCTCTGAAATTGGAAATTTTTTATTTTATTTCACACTCATCTTGAAAAAAAATAGGCTGAGATCTTCCAGACACACACACACACACACACACACACACACACACACACACACACACACACACACACACAGCCCTAAGATGGTCTCATCCTGATGGATTTTTTTTTCAAGATGAGGTCACGCTCTTTAAAAGGATGCCCCCCCCCCCCCCTCTGTGGGACAGGGCGTGGTCTCCCTGTGTCCGCGTGGGTTTTCTCCGGGTGCTCCGGTTTCCTCCCACACTTCAAAAGCCGCAGTGACGCGGCTGACGCTTCAATAAAGCTGTCGCTGCTTGATGCTTTGTTCTGTGGAGTCTCTGCTTTGGGAGCAACAGAAACTTCTGCATTATTTCCTGCAGACTCAAGTGCTGCCGCTTCAATTTCACAGGAGGGAGAGCATCCAAGAAAATTTACTCAAGAGCCGACGTCAGTGCACTTTGGAGTTCCTTTCATTTTGTCAAACTCACTTTTCCTCTCTTACATTTCAGAGTTTTTACTTTTGACTGCACTCCATTTCTCCAACTTCAGCTCCTCGGCTCATGAGCCAAAAGGATACGGAGCAGTGAGAGTCCAACATCACATCACCTCTTCCAGGTTAATGCAGCAACAACTTGACACTGAAAGAGAGCATTCTTCACATGTGCTCACTTTTCACACCTCAGGGCATTTTATTACCAAAACCTGTGGCTTCTACATTTACAGTGATGACTATGAGGAGATTATTGTGCAGAATTATGAGCAAATGTGTGTAGAGAGTTGTCTAAATGTATATCAGTCTGTGTGTGTGTGTGTGTGTGTGTGTGTGTGTGTGTGTGTGTGTGTGTGTGTCTGTGGTCAAGATTTGAAAATGTACAAATGAATCTCTGAATGCAGACTGAAATCTGTGAATGTGTACAGGAATCTGCACATGTGTACTCAGAATCTATGAACACATTTACACATTCATCTCCACATTCACTTGCAAAACTGAACACACATCTGGAGATGGTACAGATTTCTATTCCACATTTCCCAGTGAGATTATTTGCACATGGATTCCCCTGAAGCAGCCGGAGAGACAAACCTCAGGCAACAAGAGCTGCTTTGGTTTTCAACACATTCAGGCCTTAAAAAGTGAAACATGTGACATTATTGCTGTGTTTACCTTCATGACCATGTTGCTCCTCTGGATGGCAGCAACAACTCGCATCCAGTTCATGGAGTTTAACGTCGGACTGTTCCTCCGTTTTGTAAAAATTCAGGAGGAACAGATGTGAGAGGCAGAGTGGAGCCTGTCTTGCTGCCAGGCACTGCAGTGTCAAAGAAGAAATTACAGAAAAACATCCCATGTCTGCACAATATGAGTCCACACATGGATATTTTAGGCCACTTTCTGATTTATTATTTTAAATCAATCAGTTTGGTGCATGTTGGCTCATGAAAATAACACAAAATGTACAATTACATGAAGCAGAAGAGAGAAAATGCAGCACACAGCATACAGGTTTGACTTTTAGCTCCCAGAGAACTGCTCTTTCTGTCTTTCTGGAAAAAAATTCTTCATTCAGTGTCAAACTTTTGCTATTTTGCCAGCAGGTTTGATAAACTTAACCAGCCTGCTGGGTTTAACTTGATGGACACTTTGTAGAGTTAGCTCTAATTAATTTATCATAACTCACCGAGCCCTCAGCAAAATAAACGGAAAAGAGATGCTGACACCACTCCAAAGTGGGACCACGCAAAAGAGACCACGCAGAAAAGATGCTGACTCAGCGGCGCTGCTGAGTCCCAAGCAAAACAGACGCAAAAGAGACACTGACCCCGTGGCGCAGCAGAATCCGCAGGACCACGCAAAAGCGGGACCACGCAAAAGGGACCAATCACAAAAGATGCTGAATCCGCAGCACAGCAGAGTCCCCAGCGGAACAACGTCTGCAGTGGGACTAAAGATGCTGACTCAGCTGCGCTGACAAGTCCTCTGCAAAAAAAAACAAAAAAGAGACACTGACGCCGCGGGGCAGAGGGACCACGCAAAAGCGGGACCATGCAAAAGAGACCACACAGAAAAGATGCTGACTCCGTGGCGTGGCAGAGTCTGCAGTGGTACTAAAGATACTGACTCAGTGGTGCTGCCAAGTCCTCAGCAAAATAGACGCAAAAGAGACGCTAACTCCGCGGAGCAGCGGGAACACGCAAAAGCGGGACCACGCCAAAGCGGGACCACGCAAAAGAGACCACGCAGAAAAGATGCTGACTCCGTGGCGCTGGCGAGCCCTCAACAAAATAAACGCAAAAGAGACGCTGACACCACGCCAAAGTGGGACCACGCAAAAGAGACCACGCAGAAAAGATGCTGACTCAGCGGCGGTGCCCAAGCAAAACAGACGCAAAAGAAAAGATGACCCCGTGGCGCAGCAGAATCCGCAGCTTGACCACGCAAAAGTGGAACCACGCAAAAGCGGGAAACACAAAAAAGGGACCAACACAAAAAAGGGACCACTCAGAAAAGATGCTGAATCAACAGCACAGCAGAATCCCCAGCGGGACCACGCAAAAGACACCATGCAAAATCTGCGGATTCAGCATCTGGGGACCACATAGTAAAGATGCTGACTCCGTGGCGTGGCAGAGTCTGCAGTGGGACTAAAGATGCTGACTGAGCGGTGCTGCTAAGTCCTAAGCAAAATAGACGCAAAAGAGACGCTGACTCCGCGGCGCAGCGGGACCACGGAAAAGCGGGACCACGCAAAAGAAACCACGCAGAAAAGATGCTGACTCAGCGGCGCTGCAGAATCCCCAGCAAAAGACACTGACACGCGGTGTGGCAGAATCCACAGAGGAACCACGCAAAAGCTGACTATGTGGCGTGGCAGAGTCTGCAGTGGGACTAAAGATGCTGACTCAGCGGCGCTGCCAGGTCCTCAGCACAATAGACGCAAAAGAGACGCTGACTCCGAGGAGCAGCGGGACCACGGAAAGGCAGGACCACGGAAAAGCAGGACCATGCAAAAGCGGGACCACGCAAAAGAGACCACGCAGAAAAGATGCTGACTCCGTGGCGTGGCAGAGTCTGCAGTGGGACTAAAGATGCTTACTCAGCGGCGCTGCCAATTCCTCAGCAAAATAGACGTAAAAGAGACGCTGACTCCGCGGAGCAGCGGGACCACGCCAAAGCGGGACCACTCAAAAGACACCACGCTGAAAAGATGCTGACTCCGTGGCGTGGCAGAGTCTGCAGTGGGACTAAAGATGCTTACTCAGCGGCGCTGCCAATTCCTCAGCAAAATAGACGTAAAGAGACGCTGACTCCGCGGAGCAGCGGGACCACGCCAAAGCGGGACCACGCCAAAGCGGGACCACGCCAAAGCGGGACCACGCAAAAACGGGACCACGCCAAAGCGGGACCACGCAAAAACGGGACCATGCAAAAGCGGGACCATGCAAAAGCGGGACCACGCAAAAGACACCACGCAGAAAAGATGCTGACTCCGTGGCGTGGCAGAGTCTGCAGTGGGACTAAAGATGCTTACGCTGCCAATTCCTCAGCAAAATAGACGTAAAAGAGACGCTGACTCCGCGGAGCAGCGGGACCACGCAAAAGCGGGACCACGCAAAAGCGGGACCACGCCAAAGCGGGACCACGCAAAAACGGGACCACGGCAAAGCGGGACCACGCAAAAAGGGGACCACGCAAAAGCGGGACCACGCAAAAGCGGGACCACGCAAAAGACACCACGCTGAAAAGATGCTGACTCTGTGGCGTGGCAGAGTCTGCAGTGGGACTAAAGATGCTGACTGAGCGGCGCTGCCAAGTCCTCAGCAAAATACAAGCAAAAGAGACACTGACTCAGCAGAGCAGCGGGACCACGCAAAAGCGGGACCACGCCAAAGCGGGACCACGCCAAAGCGGGACCATGCAAAAGCGGGACCACGGAAAAGAGGGACCATGCCAAAGCGGGACCACGCAAAAGAGACCACGCAGAAAAGATGCTGACTCCGTGGCGTGGCAGAGTCTGCAGTGGGACTAAAGATGCTTACTCAGCGGCGCTGCCAATTCCTCAGCAAAATAGACGTAAAAGAGACGCTGACTCCGCGGAGCAGCGGGACCACGCAAAAGCGGGACCACGCCAAAGCGGGACCACGCAAAAGCGGGACCACGCCAAAGCGGGACCACGCAAAAACGGGACCACGCCAAAGCGGGACCACGCAAAAACGGGACCACGCAAAAGCGGGACCACGCAAAAGACACCACGCTGAAAAGATGCTGACTCCGTGGCGTGGCAGAGTCTGCAGTGGGACTAAAGATGCTGACTGAGCGGCGCTGCCAAGTCCTCAGCAAAATACAAGCAAAAGAGACACTGACTCAGCAGAGCAGCGGGACCACGCAAAAGCGGGACCATGCAAAAGCGGGACCACGCCAAAGCGGGACCACGCAAAAGCGGGATCACGGAAAAGAGGGACCATGCCAAAGCGGGACCACGCAAAAGAGACCACGCAGAAAAGATGCTGACTCCGTGGCGTGGCAGAGTCTGCAGTGGGACTAAAGATGCTTACTCAGCGGCGCTGCCAATTCCTCAGCAAAATAGACGTAAAAGAGACGCTGACTCCGGGGAGCAGCGGGACCACGCCAAAGCGGGACCACGCCAAAGCGGGACCACGCCAAAGCGGGACCACGCCAAAGCGGGACCACGCAAAAACGGGACCACGCCAAAGCGGGACCACGCAAAAACGGGACCACGCAAAAGCAGGACCATGCAAAAGCGGGACCACGCAAAAGACACCACGCTGAAAAGATGCTGACTCCGTGGCGTGGCAGAGTCTGCAGTGGGACTAAAGATGCTGACTGAGCGGCGCTGCCAAGTCCTCAGCAAAATACAAGCAAAAGAGACACTGACTCAGCAGAGCAGCGGGACCACGCAAAAGCGGGACCACGCAAAAGCGGGACCACGCCAAAGCGGGACCACGCAAAAACGGGACCACGCCAAAGCGGGACCATGCAAAAGCGGGACCACGGAAAAGAGGGACCATGCCAAAGCGGGACCACGCAAAAGAGACCACGCAGAAAAGATGCTGACTCCGTGGCGTGGCAGAGTCTGCAGTGGGACTAAAGATGCTTACTCAGCGGCGCTGCCAATTCCTCAGCAAAATAGACGTAAAAGAGACGCTGACTCCGCGGAGCAGCGGGACCACGCAAAAGCGGGACCACGCCAAAGCGGGACCACGCAAAAGCGGGACCACGCCAAAGCGGGACCACGCAAAAACGGGACCACGCCAAAGCGGGACCACGCAAAAACGGGACCACGCAAAAGCGGGACCACGCAAAAGCGGGACCACGCAAAAGACACCACGCTGAAAAGATGCTGACTCCGTGGCGTGGCAGAGTCTGCAGTGGGACTAAAGATGCTGACTGAGCGGCGCTGCCAAGTCCTCAGCAAAATACAAGCAAAAGAGACACTGACTCAGCAGAGCAGCGGGACCACGCAAAAGCGGGACCACGCAAAAGCGGGACCACGCCAAAGCGGGACCACGCAAAAGCGGGATCACGGAAAAGAGGGACCATGCCAAAGCGGGACCACGCAAAAGAGACCACGCAGAAAAGATGCTGACTCCGTGGCGTGGCAGAGTCTGCAGTGGGACTAAAGATGCTTACTCAGCGGCGCTGCCAATTCCTCAGCAAAATAGACGTAAAAGAGACGCTGACTCCGGGGAGCAGCGGGACCACGCCAAAGCGGGACCACGCCAAAGCGGGACCACGCCAAAGCGGGACCACGCCAAAGCGGGACCACGCCAAAGCGGGACCACGCAAAAACGGGACCACGCAAAAGCAGGACCATGCAAAAGCGGGACCACGCAAAAGACACCACGCTGAAAAGATGCTGACTCCGTGGCGTGGCAGAGTCTGCAGTGGGACTAAAGATGCTGACTGAGCGGCGCTGCCAAGTCCTCAGCAAAATACAAGCAAAGAGACACTGACTCAGCAGAGCAGCGGGACCACGCAAAAGCGGGACCACGCAAAAGCGGGACCACGCCAAAGCGGGACCACGCAAAAAACGGGACCACGCCAAAGCGGGACCATGCAAAAGCGGGACCACGGAAAAGAGGGACCATGCCAAAGCGGGACCACGCAAAAGAGACCACGCAGAAAAGATGCTGACTCCGTGGCGTGGCAGAGTCTGCAGTGGGACTAAAGATGCTTACTCAACGGCGCTGCCAATTCCTCAGCAAAATAGACGTAAAAGAGACGCTGACTCCGCGGAGCAGCGGGACCACGCCAAAGCGGGACCACGCCAAAGCGGGACCACGCAAAAGCGGGACCACGCCAAAGCGGGACCACGCAAAAACGGGACCACGCCAAAGCGGGACCACGCAAAAACGGGACCACGCAAAAGCGGGACCACGCAAAAGACACCACGCTGAAAAGATGCTGACTCCGTGGCGTGGCAGAGTCTGCAGTGGGACTAAAAATGCTGACTGAGCGGCGCTGCCAAGTCCTCAGCAAAATACAAGCAAAAGAGACACTGACTCAGCAGAGCAGCGGGACCACGCAAAAGCGGGACCATGCAAAAGCGGGACCACGCCAAAGCGGGACCACGCAAAAGCGGGATCACGGAAAAGAGGGACCATGCCAAAGCGGGACCACGCAAAAGAGACCACGCAGAAAAGATGCTGACTCCGTGGCGTGGCAGAGTCTGCAGTGGGACTAAAGATGCTTACTCAGCGGCGCTGCCAATTCCTCAGCAAAATAGACGTAAAAGAGACGCTGACTCCGGGGAGCAGCGGGACCACGCCAAAGCGGGACCACGCCAAAGCGGGACCACGCAAAAGCGGGACCACGCCAAAGCGGGACCACGCAAAAACGGGACCACGCCAAAGCGGGACCACGCAAAAACGGGACCACGCAAAAGACACCACGCTGAAAAGATGCTGACTCCGTGGCATGGCAGAGTCTGCAGTGGGACTAAAGATGCTGACTGAGCGGCGCTGCCAAGTCCTCAGCAAAATACAAGCAAAAGAGACACTGACTCAGCAGAGCAGCGGGACCACGCAAAAGCGGGACCACGCCAAAGCGGGACCACGCCAAAGCGGGACCACGCAAAAACGGGACCACGCCAAAGCGGGACCACGCAAAAACGGGACCATGCAAAAGCGGGACCATGCAAAAGCGGGACCACGCAAAAGACACCACGCAGAAAAGATGCTGACTCCGTGGCGTGGCAGAGTCTGCAGTGGGACTAAAGATGCTTACGCTGCCAATTCCTCAGCAAAATAGACGTAAAAGAGACACTGACTCCGCGGAGCAGCGGGACCACGCAAAAGCGGGACCACGCAAAAGCGGGACCACGCCAAAGCGGGACCACGCAAAAACGGGACCACGGCAAAGCGGGACCACGCAAAAAGGGGACCACGCAAAAGCGGGACCACGCAAAAGACACCACGCTGAAAAGATGCTGACTCTGTGGCGTGGCAGAGTCTGCAGTGGGACTAAAGATGCTGACTGAGCGGCGCTGCCAAGTCCTCAGCAAAATACAAGCAAAAGAGACACTGACTCAGCAGAGCAGCGGGACCACGCAAAAGCGGGACCACGCCAAAGCGGGACCACGCAAAAACGGGACCACGCCAAAGCGAGACCATGCAAAAGCGGGACCACGGAAAAGAGGGACCATGCCAAAGCGGGACCACGCAAAAGAGACCACGCAGAAAAGATGCTGACTCCGTGGCGTGGCAGAGTCTGCAGTGGGACTAAAGATGCTTACTCAGCGGCGCTGCCAATTCCTCAGCAAAATAGACGTAAGAGACGCTGACTCCGCGGAGCAGCGGGACCACGCAAAAGCGGGACCACGCCAAAGCGGGACCACGCAAAAGCGGGACCACGCCATAGCGGGACCACGCAAAAACGGGACCACGCCAAAGCGGGACCATGCAAAAGCGGGACCACGGAAAAGAGGGACCATGCCAAAGTGGGACCACGCAAAAGAGACCACGCAGAAAAGATGCTGACTCCGTGGCGTGGCAGAGTCTGCAGTGGGACTAAAGATGCTTACTCAGCGGCGCTGCCAATTCCTCAGCAAAATAGACGTAAAAGAGACGCTGACTCCGCGGAGCATCGGGACCACGCCAAAGCGGGACCACTCAAAAGACACCACGCAAAAGCGGGACCACGCCAAAGCGGGACCATGCAAAAGCGGGACCATGCAAAAGCGGGACCACGGAAAAGAGGGACCATGCCAAAGCGGGACCACGCAAAAGAGACCACGCAGAAAAGATGCTGACTCCGTGGCGTGGCAGAGTCTGCAGTGGGACTAAAGATGCTTACTCAGCGGCGCTGCCAATTCCTCAGCAAAATAGACGTAAAAGAGACGCTGACTCCGCGGAGCAGCGGGACCACGCCAAAGCGGGACCACGCAAAAGCGGGACCACGCCAAAGCGGGACCACGCAAAAACGGGACCACGCCAAAGCGGGACCATGCAAAAGCGGGACCACGGAAAAGAGGGACCATGCCAAAGCGGGACCACGCAAAAGAGACCACGCAGAAAAGATGCTGACTCCGTGGCGTGGCAGAGTCTGCAGTGGGACTAAAGATGCTTACTCAGCGGCGCTGCCAATTCCTCAGCAAAATAGACGTAAAAGAGACGCTGACTCCGCGGAGCAGCGGGACCACGCAAAAGCGGGACCACGCAAAAGCGGGACCACGCAAAAACGGGACCACGCCAAAGCGGGACCACGCAAAAACGGGACCACGCAAAAGCGGGACCACGCAAAAGCGGGACCACGCAAAAGACACCACGCTGAAAAGATGCTGACTCCGTGGCGTGGCAGAGTCTGCAGTGGGACTAAAGATGCTGACTGAGCGGCGCTGCCAAGTCCTCAGCAAAATACAAGCAAAAGAGACACTGACTCAGCAGAGCAGCGGGACCACGCAAAAGCGGGACCACGCCAAAGCGGGACCACGCAAAAACGGGACCACGTCAAAGCGGGACCATGCAAAAGCGGGACCACGGAAAAGAGGGACCATGCCAAAGCGGGACCACGTAAAAGAGACCACGCAGAAAAGATGCTGACTCCGTGGCGTGGCAGAGTCTGCAGTGGGACTAAAGATGCTTACTCAGCGGCGCTGCCAATTCCTCAGCAAAATAGACGTAAAAGAGACGCTGAATCCGCGGAGCAGCGGGACCACGCAAAAGCGGGACCACGCCAAAGCGGGACCACGCCAAAGCGGGACCACGCAAAAACGGGACCACGCCAAAGCGGGACCACGCAAAAACGGGACCACGCCAAAGCTGGACCATGCAAAAGCGGGACCACGGAAAAGAGGGACCATGCCAAAGCGGGACCACGCAAAAGAGACCACGCAGAAAAGATGCTGACTCCGTGGCGTGGCAGAGTCTGCAGTGGGACTAAAGATGCTTACTCAGTGGCGCTGCCAATTCCTCAGCAAAATAGACGTAAAAGAGACGCTGACTCCGCGGAGCAGCGGGACCACGCCAAAGCGGGACCACGCAAAAACGGGACCACGCCAAAGCGGGACCACGCAAAAACGGGACCACGCAAAAGCGGGACCACGCAAAAGCGGGACCACGCAAAAGACACCACGCTGAAAAGATGCTGACTCCGTGGCGTGGCAGAGTCTGCAGTGGGACTAAAGATGCTGACTGAGCGGCGCTGCCAAGTCCTCAGCAAAATACAAGCAAAAGAGACACTGACTCAGCAGAGCAGCGGGACCACGCAAAAGCGGGACCACGCAAAAGCGGGACCACGCAAAAGCGGGACCACGCCAAAGCGGGACCACGCAAAAACGGGACCACGCCAAAGCGGGACCATGCAAAAGCGGGACCACGGAAAAGAGGGACCATGCCAAAGCGGGACCATGCAAAAGAGACCACGCAGAAAAGATGCTGACTCCGTGGCGTGGCAGAGTCTGCAGTGGGACTTAAGATGCTTACTCAGCGGCGCTGCCAATTCCTCAGCAAAATAGACGTAAAAGAGACGCTGACTCCGCGGAGCAGCGGGACCACGCAAAAGCGGGACCACGCCAAAGCGGGACCACTCAAAAGACACCACGCTGAAAAGATTCTGACTCCGTGGCGTGGCAGAGTCTGCAGTGGGACTAAAGATGCTGACTCAGTGGCGCTGCCAAGTCCTCAGCATAATAGACGCAAAAGAGACACTGACTCCGCAGAGCAGCGGGACCACGCAAAAGCGGGACCATGCAAAAGAGGGACCATGCCAAAGCGGGACCACGCAAAAGAGACCACGCAGAAAAGATGCTGACTCCGTGGCGTGGCAGAGTCTGCAGTGGGACTAAAGATGCTTACGCTGCCAATTCCTCAGCAAAATAGACGTAAAAGAGACGCTGACTCAGCGGAGCATCGGGACCACGCAAAAGCGGGACCACGCAAAAGCGGGACCACGCAAAAGACACCACGCTGAAAAGATGCTGACTCCGTGGCGTGGCAGAGTCTGCAGTGGGACTAAAGATGCTGACTCAGCGGCGCTGCCAAGTCCTCAGCAAAATAGACGCAAAAGAGACACTGACTCTGCAGAGCAGCTGGACCACGCCAAAGTGGGACCACGCCAAAGCGGGACCACGCTAAAGCGGGACCACGCCAAAGTGGGACCACGCAAAAGAGACCCCGCAGAAAAGATGCTGACTCCGCGGAGCGGCAGAGTTCTCAGTGGGACCACGCAGAAAAGATGCTGACTCCGAGGCATGGCAGAATCTTCAGAGGTACCGTGCAGAAACGACGCTGGCTCTGCTGCCTCCGCGGCGCAGCAGCGTCCCCAGCTGGGCCACGCGGAAAAGACGCTGTCTCTGTAGCGCAGTAGACTCCCCAGCGGAACCACGCAGAAAAGACGCTGACACCATGGCGCCGGCAGAGTCCCCAGCATGACCACACAGAAAAGACGTGTGGCCCTGCTGGCTCTGCTGTTTCTGGAAAAGGATGTCTTTTTGAAAGTGCTGCTGCTGCTGCTGCTGCTGCTGCTGCTCCCGCTGCTGTAGAGGCTGGCCTCTGGAAACTGCTGCTGTTGGGGAAGGTTAGTTGCTGCTAGTTCGTCTGTGAAAAGTTGGCTTCTGGAGACTGCTGCTGCTTCTGCCCAGACGGGCAGCCTGCTAGAAAGTGCTTCTTCTTCTGCTGTTACTGCTGGGGATGGCTGGTTGCTGGAAATTGCTGCTGCTGCTTCTTCAGGGAGATGTTGGCTTTTGGAAACTGCTGCTGCTTGTAGGGAAGGACAGCTGCTAGAAACTGCTAGTGCTGCTGCTGCTGCTGGGAAACACATTCTGCTTGAAACTGCTGCTGCTGGGAAGGATTGGATGCTGGAATCTGCTGCTGGTGCTTCAGGGAACAGCTTGCCGCTGGAAACTGCTGTTGCTTCTAGGGATGGATTGCTGCTGGAAATCATTGCTGCTTGTGACTGCTGGGGAACACTCACTGCTGCTTCTGCTGCAGCTAATTTTTCTGTTGTGAGATGTTGCTTAAACATGCCACTGCTTCTTCTGCTGTGAGACATAGGTTGCTGGAACCTGCCACTTCTTCTGACATTGAAGGCTGGCTGGCTGCTGACTGTGGAAGCTGATACTGCTGCTGGTAAATGAATACCACTGCTCAACCACTGCTCAACCACTGAGTCTGTCCACTCAACACTGCTGCAAAATTCTGCTGGGAGCAGATGACTGCTGGAAACTGTTGCAGTTGTCAGCCGGGAGAGACTGGCTGCTGAACAGTGATGTTGCCTTAACCTGCTGCTTCTGCTGGGAAAGGTTGGCTTTTGGACATTGCTTAGACTGCTGGGAGAGATATGGGCTTTCAGGTATTTGCTCAGGTAATGTTGTTTTTAACATGCTTGGTTTTATTTTCATGTGTATGAACTACTGGTTGTAGTCAGGGTAGACAGGGTCATGTCACCACTCCTCACCTTATAAATCTACACCTGTGCACTTGATGTTTACACACCCCTGATGAAGATTAGGGGTGTGTCATCGAAACGCGTTGGGTCTCCCAGTTCGAATAAAGGATTTCATATATTCACACTCCAGAGTGCCTCAGGACCTCCCTCCATGACTGCAGCACACAATTCAGCAAGACAGTCAGTTTTCCTCCTAACTGGTTTCTGGACATTTTTCCCTTGAAGAGCACCTGAGTTCATCTGTTCTAAACATTTCAAACATTGAGCCTCTGAAGCATTCACCCACACCCCTTCTTTTCTGTAAAAAGCAAGGTTTGTTACATGCCCACTATTGTTTTACCATATAGTTGACTTTATACACTATATTGCCAAAAGTATTCGCTCATCTATCCAAATCATTGAATTCAGGTGTTCCAATCACTTCCATGACCACAGGTGTATAAAATCAAGCACCTAGGCATGCAGACTACTTCTACAAACATTTGTGAAAGAATGGGTCGCTCTCAGGAGCTCAGTGAATTCCAGCATGGTGCTGTAATAGTAATGTAATAGGATGCCACCTGTGCAGTAAGTCCAGTTGTGAAACTTCCTCGCTACTAAATATTCCACAATCAACTGTTAGTGGTACTATAACAAAGTAGAAGCGATTGGGAACGACAGCAACTCAGCCACGGAGTGGTAGGCCACATAAAATCACAGAGCGGGGTCAGCGGATGCTGAGACGCATAGTGCGCAGAGGACGCCAACTTTCTGCAGAGTCAATAGCTTGAGACCTTTAAACTTCATGTGATCTTCAGATTAGCTCAAGAGCAGTGCGTAGAGAGCTTCATGGAATGGGTTTCCATGGCCGAGCAGCTGCATCCAAGCCTTACATCACCAAGCACAATGCAAAGCATCGGATGCAGCGGTGTAAAGCACACCGCCACTGGACTCTAGAGCAGTGGACATGTGTTCTCTGCAGTGACGAGTCACGCTTCTCCGTCTGGCAATCTGATGGACGAGTCTGGGTTTGGTGGTTGCCATGAGGAAGAATTCTGGAAGAATGGTCAAAAATTCCCATAAACACACTCCTAAACCTTGTGGAAAGCCTTCCTAGAAGAGTTGAAGCTGTTCTAGCTGCAAAGGATGGGCCCACATCATATTAAATCCTATGGTTTAAGAATGGGATGTCACTCATGTTCATATGTGTGTGAAGGCAGCCGAGCGAATACTTTTGGCAATATGGTGTATATAGGGCCCTCGCCTCTCTGGAAGAGGGCCCTCAAAGTTGGACTGGCCAACACCAACACCTCCTTTTTTTCCTATGGACTCTGGTGTGAATAGGCAGGCAGTTGGCAGGCACCTGGCACTAATTAGGCCCCTGCCGACTAAAGTAAAAGTCTGACTGCTTTCAAACCTATGCAGATGGAAAGAGGACAAAAATTCCTACAAAAGTATGACATTTTTGTTTTCATTTGACCAAGTGTCTGGCCGCTGTGAAGACTTGTTTAACACTCTTTAAGCCTGGTGTGCTGTGCTCTCCCCTCCTCCACTCCTCTGTCACTGCAGCTGCCTGCAGCCTTCCCCCAACACAAACCCACTGTCAGACCTCAGAGGGAGCAGAAACAACTCTCAAACTAAAACTGCCACAGCTCAAAAACAGTACAAGATGGCAAAAACCTGTAATTACGAGATGTGTAGATCAAGGTCTTGTGACACAGGTAAACTCTGAGTCAGGTCTGTCACTCAAACTATGTTTGAACAGTGCCACCACAAACAAAGGTGAGTTTTCTCCATTTCTCCATTGGCTTGCATGAGGCTTGCTCTGTCTGCCTGCATTTTGGTCACACACACTCACACAGGGGGTGGGCATGTAAGCACGAAAGGACATAGGTTCCCAGGTGGGCGGCCGGTGTGTGCGTGTGCATGTATGCGCACGCGCGCATCGAGCAGCTTGTCGCGTGAGCACTGTACAAAAATCAGCAACCCAACTCACTACACCTGGTGACAGAACTTCAAGTCAATGGACGGACGAACAGACTTGTTTAACCTGCCGCCGGTCAAGAAGCGTGAGGTAAGAGACAAAACTGAAGAGAAATATATATGATAGACCTGTCAAAAGAGCATTGGTGTAATGGTGATTTATTTTTTTGTCGGGAACTGTAAGCTATTTTAATTACGTCGCATGCACACACTAAATGAGGACGCTCACTGTAAACCTGTTATGCTAAATACTGTGGGAATGCTGTGGTGTGCCGTGTTGGCATCTAAAACACCCCTGCAAAGATTAACTAGATGTTTTATAAATTGCAAATCAACTTAATGACTTTGGGCTCTAGTTTCCCGGCGCAGAGCTAGTTTCGACCAGCGCAATGCGAGAGGTGGACGGTTTGCAAGTTTCGCAGACCGAGGTACGCTGAGACGGGAGTGGCGGCGCAGCAGGGGGAGGTGTCGACAGATTCAGCTTGGCGCAGTGACAGTTTCGTGCCAAAAGGCTTCGCCGAGGTGCGCCAAAAGCTCGCCTCCTGAAACCACGTCTACTTTCGGCGCAAGGCGCAGCGGGGCCGGCGCAGTGGAAGTTTGGCTGACAGGCGGGCAGTGCGCACATGTCACCAAAACCTCACAGGCAGGTTTCCAGAATGTCAGGCACATTAACAATGCAATAAATACCCACAAAAACCACTATTCAATGCTACTATCTCAGTCAGCACATAAACATATCTCCATATCGACTGTGCCGTCACAACTGATGTCAGATCAAAGGAGATTGGCACCGTTTGGCATGCGTAATGGAAACCCAACCTGATGTGATTAACACAGCGCAAACTATTGACTTCAAATCCCTCTCAGCCAACCACAAATAGCCATAGCATCAATTAGGAAGGGTATATATTCAGCATCTGCCATCTTAGAAAAGTCAAACGAAAAAAAAAAAGAGAAATACAAGAGAAAACAGAGAGAAAAAGAGAGCGTGGGCGCGCACGGCAGAAAGGTTGTCAGCAAATTGTAAGTTATGTTTGGTGGCCTAAGGGTTCATGTGCTTCATATAATTTCCCATAAAAATGTTTTGCTTAACTTGATCTACAAAGATGGAGTACATTATTGCGAGGAGGAGAAGAGGGAGGAGGAGGACTTATACAGAGAGGGTGTACCGTCAAAGGACATCGTATTTGGGCATGACAGAGCTGGAATACAGGTGGGCCACGCGAATAATGACTGGAATACCGCCATGTCCAGTTTAATTGTCACTTTACTCTATTTCGTACTCTTTTTCATTACACAGGAACAAATTATATCTATCCCGCGAGGTGGTCCATGTGGTGGTGCGCATTGTGGCCTCTGATGCGCAGCCCTGTGGCACCTGTGCTCTTCCTGTTGCTGTAAAGGTGACAGCGGCTCTGACCTTCTTCGCCACCGGGTCTTTCCAGCACACCGTGGCCCTTGTGGCGGGGATCAGTCAGAGAGCTGTCAGTTCGGCTATACAGTGATGTCTAGTCTAGTCCGACATGCAAGTGACCACATAATATTTCCATCCACACCTGAGAGCCAGCTGGAAACGAAGTGAGGTTTCTTGTTGAAAAGTGGATTCCCTGGGGTACTGGGAGCAATCGACTGTACACATGTACAGTTGCACGCCCCAGATACCCAAGCCATCACTTATGTGAACTGTAGGGGAGTACACTCCATTAATATCCAGGTGAATTGTGACTCCAATTGCCTGGTGACACGTGTATGCTAATTTTCCTGGGTCCGCTCATGACTCGTTCATCCTGGCGAATTCTGTCATCCCTACAGTCTTTCAGGGGGACCCCCCTCTGGTTGGGTGGCTGTTAGGTGACAACGGCTATCCACTGAAAACGTGGCTGATTACGCCATACATTACACCCACAACAAGAAGGCAACATGTTTTTAACAGTGTTTTCAGTGGCGCTTTTGGACAGATAAAAATGCGTTTCAGATGTGTGGACCGTTCAGGTGGTACATTAACATACAGCCCTCAGAAAGTCAGTGCATTCTTTGTGGCATGTTGCGTTTTACACAACATAGCCTCATGCCATGGATGCCACTTTGACCTCACAGAGGAGACATTACAGGACTTAAGACAGAGAGAGGCCGAGTTGCATGTGCCGAACCAGCAGGAAGAGCATCAAGGCGCACGGGAGAGGAGGGACCGCCTGGCTGCACAGCTCTGTCCTTAAATGTGAGTTTTTCCCTGAACATCCTGTAGGAACCCTGAGTATTTGATGATTTTATTTTTTTCGGCTGCATCCACCAGCCGACGCAGGTGAACGTCTATTGACGCAAGCGGGAGCAGCCGGTCACCCACGCACTGGAAGCGGTCGTCCACTGCTTGGAGCTCTAACCCCTGCACCCGGGAGGTTAGAGAGCCCAGCTCCCTCTCCAGCATCTCAAACCACTCCGTCTGGATGTCCAGGAAGGGCTGGTCCCTGGATTGGACCCGGGCCCGTCTGATCTGGGTGCGTGGCTGCTGCGCAGCAGGCCGTGTCCCTGGCTGTACGGCAGGTGCGGCTAGCTCACCCTCCTCCTCCTCCTGCTGCTGCTGTGTGGCACATGGAGCTGGGAAAATGACGTTAATTTTTAGGAAATAAAAACTTTTTAGACATTTGTACTTGTAGAATTTGTGAGTTTACATTTTTTAGTTCACATAAGATGACTATTGTTTTCATGTGCAATTAAAGTCTATCAAACGTTTTCACATCCTTGATTTGTGATTTACATGCCAAAATGACCACAATTCAATTGGGAAAGACAAGTTCACTTTACAGGCACACATTGAGGCCAGGCCACGGAGCTTGGCACAGCTTTACGCACAGGTGGTTCTGAGTTCATCCTCGTGGCGTGTGGTATTTGTGATCTGTGCACACAATTCATTTGTTGCAGCGGGTTTAAACATGTCACCAAATATCTTTGTTGGTAGGGAAATAGGTTTGTTTTACCTGTCCCAACTTCATTTCCTCGCAACTCTCTTTGCGAGGACTTTGCGGACCACTTCAGAGGTAAAATTGATCTAATCAGATCCACAATTTTAGGTAATCAAAATACTAATTTTAATTCAGTTGAATGTCTGTTTTACCCCGAGGAAAAACTGGACAGTTTTGCCCTGGTTGATGCTGACATGATTGGTAGAGTAAGTTCCCAAGTCAAACCAACAACCTGCCTTTTAGACCCGATCCCAACATCACTTCTCAAAACATTTTATGGATTCTTTGAAGTTGAGCTTTTAAACATTGTCAATTCTTCTCTTCAGACAGGTGTCTTCCCTGCAGCTTTTAAAACAGCTGTAGTGAGGCCTCTTCTGAAGAAGAACAATTTGGATCCCAGCATTCTTAATAATTACAGACCAGTATCCAACTTACCATTTTTAAGTAAAATTTTAGAATTTTAGAAAAAAATGTTTTTATTCAGCTGAATGATTTTTTAATTAACCACTCAATCTTTGAGAAGTTTCAGTCTGGTTTTAGGATGAATCACAGTACAGAGACTGCACTGTTGAAAATTGTTAATGACCTCAGGTGCAATTTGGACACACACAAGCTTTCAGTCCTTGTGCTACTGAATCTAAGCGCTGCTTTTGATACAGTAGATCACACTATTCTTTTAAATAGACTCAGACACCTAGTTGGCCTCTCTGGCACTGTTCTTAAGTGGTTCACTTCCTATCTCACAGCGAGAAAATTCATGGTAAGCTTGGATACATGCTCCTCAAGAATACATGAGATAAAATGTGGTGTGCCCCAAGGATCAATTTTAGGCCCCATTCTTTTTAATTTATATATGCTCCTACTTGGCAGTGTCATCACCCCCACCCACCGGGGTGGGTGGAGGTTCTGTGGCTCTGTGGCGATGCCCCGCTGCAGCGCCATGCGTCCTCTGCCTACCTGTGGCTTGGTGGGCCCCTGAGCTGTGGCATTCCGGCCTGGGCCGTGGGTAGCCCCCAGCGCAGATGGCAGCGCTTCCTGACCTGGTTCCTTTGTACTCAGCCAAACAAACATTATGTGCGTGTGTGTGTGTGTGTGTGTGTGTGTGCGTATCTGTGTGTGTGTGAGAGAGAGAATCGTGGGGTGGGGGTCTAGAGGTTGGGGTGGGGGTGGGGGGCAGGGGGTGTTTTTAACATGTAAAGCACTTTGTGCTACATCTCATGTATGAAAAGTGCTCTACAAATAAAGTTTTGATTTTTTTTGAAAACCCACAATGCTGACGGAGGACAGCGTGGAGCACGCAATGTCCTCCGCCAAGGTTAGGGGCACGCTGGTGGAAGGGCCACCCCCTGTTGCCCCCGTCTGCCTCCTGTGCTCGGAGAGCTTATGTTTAGCCCTTCTTCTTACATCATTGAACCGTTTTTTGCACTGGGCTACGGTTCTCAGTGTGTCCGGGCAACATGAATTTACTAGTGAGGCTACCTCCTCCCAGGCTGCGTTTGCATCATCGGCCCGCGGAGCTCTGCTCGCAGTTCCATATATTCTGGTACTGCGAGCTTGTACCTCCCGGACCAACACATCAGTTTCCTCCTGGGAGAAGTTTGGATGTCTGCTGCTCTCTTCTTCCATGTCAAATGTGTAGACTTCCAATACGCCTTCGCGCAGCACATTTTAAAGGCGAGGACAGGGGCTCATTTGATTGGTTTAAAGTGAATCGGCTGTGTCAAACCCACCCCACACCTTCTCTCCTCCCTTGCACCGGTAGGAGGAACGGCGCAGTAGTTGTGCCAAGGCGCACGGCGTGCCAGTTGGCGAAGCGCAGCTGTGCTGCGCCCCCGCCTCGCCCAGTCTGCGAAACTAGAGCCCTTTGTCTTTCAACGGAGCCAACGCTCGATCAAAATGCACATTTATGCAGTCGGCAATTCGTTGTCAAGCATTCTACCTTCTCTTGGCAGCAGCCATGGTGTTAAATTTAGTGTGTAAATGATGTTTTTCCTCCTCATACTTTTCCAGTATAATACGCTGCTCCTCCTCATAGGTTCCAGTATAATACGCTGCTCCTCCGCTGTGCATTTTTCCTTGCCGCTCATGTTGGTGATTGGTCTGCTGCCTCGGCACCCACCCCTTATATGTGCGCATTCACGGCTATTGATGAGGCAAACCTGGATCGAATGAGCGAGTTGATAACCAGTGTCGTGATACCGGTTGATCACCATGGTCTCGATTAGTGTAGCCGGATATGTCTGAGCAATCCAGGGAAAACTACCTGGATTGCAGTACCTGGAAATGCATTATGTATTATAGCAAGGAGGACAATGTTAGTTATCTCGTCAATTTGGCTTTGTATGTAATATCACTTAAGTGAGAGAGTGTTTTAAAAATAAAAAAATCGTATGAATTAATCTGAGCGCGGTGGTGAATCGGTGTTTTTTAGCTAGCCCGCTGCATGCTAGCAGGCTTCAGCTAGCTAGCCAACGTTAGTCCACTGTACTAGCCAGTTTGAGCTAGCTGGGGGGCGAATTCGACGGCAGTGTTGTAAGTCGCAAGTGTTAATTTCATCAGACGAGGTGAGACGAAATCAATACCCTTAAACACTGACTGTGACGAAATTAACACCACGATTTTAAACTTTGTTAACGTTAATATTTTCTCACCCCGACGTCATAAACTGTAGTAACGTTTTCGTTAGGCCCAACCGTTATGTTAAAACAGTGAAAAGACATTTGGACTACTGAATCTTTTTTCATTTTATGCTATGTTTGTTCTTAATGGACTTAATGGAAACATCAACTGTGTTGATGTTTCAGTTTGATAAAAACAACCCATGGATGACTTTGTGACCTCAAAATTGATTGAGTGGCAGCTTCCGGGGCTGGTAGAAAGGTTTAGAGGTAAGCTAATTTATAAGTTATCTTAATGCCTTAATTTTATGGGTACTGTCTTATGGTAGCCACTGTCATCATTATGCAGGCATGCATACTTGTTGCCTTTCGGCTACAATCGCCGTTTTTTTGATCAATTGGGTCATTCACGTGAATCGCGTAGTTTGGAAGAGACGCCTGGCTTCCGAGTCCGATGGAAAGTTTTAACGTTAGTTTGAAGGAACCACCTTACGTTAAATTAGACCTTGCATAACGTTACGCTTCGAGCAAAATGGCTAGCGTTAGTTAGCAAGACAAGCGGGCCATATGATGCTGGAATTTCCATTAGCAAGATAGCGAACTAATTAGCCAGCTAACGTTAGCTAGTTCTAATGTTAATTCCAGCAGGGTCTGCTTGTCTTGCTAGCTAACGTAACATATGCTTGCTACGTAAGGGCCTACTCTTCCAGCTATCTAGCAAACTAGCAAGAACAGAGCCATGACACTGTCACCTTTTTTACTGTGAGGAGTTTGCATGTCTGATTTTGTGCCTGCTATATGCTCTGTACATAGGGAATGAATGGGGCTAGTTAGTCACTGTAGCTTGGTACCAGTGCCTCAGTTTTTAATATTGAGTGATCCATCTTGTGATTCAAATATCTTTTGCTGTATTTCAACTGTAGTAGTTAAGTAGTTTACTGTAGTTTACTGTCCACTACAGGGGTGGGCAACTTAGATGATGGAGAGCGCCACTATATTTCCACATTCACTCACGAGAAAAATAACTAAATGATTCTACGTGGTTGTGAAGCCTGAGTCCATAAAGTTTACAATATGCTTTTGAACAATGTAGGCCTATAACTAAATGCAAAATGTTATCAACATGCCAGGCTAGCAATTCATAATGGTATGGTGTTGCCCTAGGGCATCATACACATTTGAACATTTTCTATTATTTAATGATCAAGTACAGTGCAATAAACTACAGAATAATGAACTAAACTCACCTATTATTGAGTGTATATATTTTTTCCCAGTTGAAAAATGTCATTAAAACACTTTTTTAGATGATTTTGAGGAGTCAAATGGCGAGGCTCCTCCCTGTGACGTCATCTGCGGAAAAGGGCTTCAAAATCACCTCCAGAAAGTCATGTGAAGAATTTAAACACTGCTATTGGTTTACTTAGAACCCTACTTCTCTTTTAATGCATTGCATCATAACTTGGGGTGTATTGTCTGTGTGTAGAAGGCTTAAAATGGGTTTGTTGCCCAATGGCAACATCGTACCATAGAGGGTTCATTATTCAGTAATAGATTCATCCTGTAGTATTAGACAAGGAATATTCAAGACCACAGTAGTAGTGCAGTAGTAGTGTGCAAGTAGTGTAGCTGAACACCAGCCATGCACAGAGCCTTGTGCCTTGCCATTGTTATGGTACCCTATTATCTATTCATGAGTTGCATTTTTAGTCCTATACCTGCCATGATGAGGACCAACACAGGTGTTTCAGCATGTGCTGGTCCTCATCATAGCAGGTTCGGATTACATTATGACATTAGCTGCAAGTTGTGATTAACAAGGAACACACAAGCTCTAAACAGATTGTGGTCTATATGAATTGTCACTTTACTAATATTTTGTGTTCCATCATTCAGATGAGGCTATTGATGAAGAAAGCTTTGGGTACCTGGATCTTCACGCCATCACCGCCTTAATCCCCAGAATAGGTGAAAGGCTAAAATTCATAAAGAAATATAATGAATTTGTAAGTAATGCAGTTGCACACAGTCATCATGTTCTAAATGAAAATTCCGATGGACGGACTGACAGACAGACATTACCCTTGACGGCTTCCCCTTTCAGTTCAGAGTTCAGACGAGTCATGGGATACGTTTGCTTTAGATGTAAAACTCGAATTCCTGGGGATGTGAAAAGTCTATTTATCCATTTACATGCGGTGCATCATGTTAATCATGCTGCAAACTATTTCCAGTGTTGTGAAATTGGCTGCGGTAGAACATTTAACTACATGCGATCTTTCCGAAGACACTTACATGAAAATGTTGAGGAGGTGCTTGGTGTACCCGCTCAAGATCCAGTCCAGATCCTACGTCCAGAAAAGGGTTTTGTGAAACAAGTCACAGTTCCTGACAATTTTCAACGTGTTCCACTTACAGGCATCTTACAGGCAATGCTGGATTGGCATCAAAGAGATGGTGGAGTCCTTCAGGATGTCTTTGATGGGGAGTTTTGCAAAACACACCCACTCTTCCTGAAAGAAACTTCCATTTCACTTCTTTTTTACAATGATGACTGTGAAACAGTCAACCCTCTAGGATCAAAGACTGGAACACACAAGCTAGGCTTCATTTACTTTCAGATCAAGAGCCTGCCACCAGATCTGCTCTCCAGTTTACGGTCACACTTCCTGTGTGCAGTATACAAATCAGATGATGCAAAAACATATGGTCTTGATGTTGTCCTGCGCCCCATTGTTGCAGAGCTGCAGTAAAGAAGGCATCCCCGTTAACACCTCTACTTTTCAAGGCGTTGTTAAGTTCTCTCATGTCCAAGTAGTCGGGGACAACTTGGGCTTGAATGCCATCCTCGGTTATTCTGAAAGTTTCACTACTAACCATATGTACCGGTGGTGCAGAGTGCATAAACACGTCTCGGTGCAGCAGACATTGGAAGATCCAGCACAACTGCGTAATATACACACCCATCAGGCAGATTTGGAACTTGCAAGCCTTTCAGACACAGGGTTGAAAAGAGACAGCGAGCTAAACAACCTCTCTTTTTATCATATCACTGACAATGTGGCACTGGACATAATGCATGACATTTTAGAAGGAGTAGGGCCCTATGAGGTCTAGCTCATCTTGAATACTCTGACTGAGCAAAAACATGTCACACTTGACCAAATCAACTATAGACTCACAAGCTTCGATTACGGCTTTTGTGACAAGGCTAACAAGCCCTCTGTGATTACCAAAAATGATCTGAGAAACCCTGAAGGGGCCATGCGACAGTCAGCAGCTCAAATGTGGTGCCTTATTAAGGCTGAATTATGCTTCTGCGTAAGAAGAGCGTACGGGGGTTGTGCAAAGCACGCATTTCCTATGCAGCGCGTGTGTGTCCAACATACCTCTGCGAAACACACTGAGCAATTCTCCGCCCACCAACGTAGACCCTGTGACTTATGGTCGCTGCTCTTCCGTACGTCTTTGTAATGGCAAGAGGACGAGTCGTATAGGTGCGGGTACTTGCGCACCTCCTCGGCCAGACGTTCTTCCACGAGATCCAGCATTCTTCAAAGTTTTCAAACACAACCGACGAGTCGAGACACAACAGTTGTTTTAAAAATGGTGCTGCCGGCCGGCACAACAACAGGATGTGATGCCGGTTGCAACAAAATGCCAGAAATGATGTACTTCGGCGGACCAATCACAGCTCTTGTGGGGCTGCATAGGGTCCGCGTAGTTACAATTTTTGGGAGGCGCGCGGCAAGGCTCTGCGGTGGTCGCACAACCTCTGTACGCTCTTCTTACGCAGAAGCATAATTCAGCCTTTAGGCTACTGCCCACCATGATTGGTGACCTGATCCCTGGGGGAAACGAGGAGTGGGAACTCCTTTTGCTCTTGCTACTGTGCATGGAGTTCATCTTCTCTCCCTCTATAACCGTCGCTGGAACACTGTATTTGACCAAGATCATTGAGGAGCATCCCTCTTCCTTAAAATTTTTCCTCATTTACACTAGCGTCCAAAGCACCACTTCATGGTTCACTATCCACGAGCAATCAGAAAACTGGGACCCTTGATGCACTTTTGGTCAATGCGCTTTGAAGCAAAACACAACTTCTTCAAACGTGTCAGTCACATCACATGCAATTTCCGCAATATTTGCAAGACAATGGCGTATCGGCATCAGATGCAGCTATGTTATAATTTTCGATCTGGCTCTGTGTTGAGTCACAGTACAGAGGTTGGCCCAGGGCCCAGCACCTTTCTGTCCTCCATAGACGGTTTTAAAGAAATCCAAAAGGATCTAACAGATTTTCCTGTTTTCAGTGAGGTTTTGGTACCAGCCTGAGTGACCTTCAAGGGCACTAAATACAGACCAGGCATGACGGTATTCCTCTCCTAGGACCAGATGGTGAACCCCAGTTTGGGCTTATAAAATCCACCATAGTTCTGGGTCAAATGACAAACACACCAACAACTAAGTTTGTTATACAGAAGTGGGAAACAAAAAGTTTTGAACGGCACTTTCATGCATATAGTGTGACCCAGAGTCAGACTTTGGCAGCTGTTGATCCAAGTAAACTACTTGATCATCATTCATTACATGCTGTGAAATCGTACAGAGAACATGATGACTGTTTATACATCTCCCTTCGCTGTAGAGTATTTTAGAATAAATCAGCTGACAGGGTGGTGGGGGTAGGTAGGTATAGTAGAGAGCAGGTGCATGGAGAGGGGGTGCATTAGAGTTGTAGAAGAGTACTTGCTGGTGTTAAAGTAGTGTGAAAAAGATTAATTAGAGCCAGTGGGGGTGGGGTGAAGAGTTTCAGTGGAGACTAGGGGTGGGGGGGCTGCAGAAATTGCACACACTGTGTGCCCACCTGACACACTCCCAAGACCTGATTTGCCAGCTGCCACAGTTGCAAATGCAAACCCAGAGATGATGGCACCTGCAAACCCAGAGATGATGGCACCAGCAAACCCAGAGATGACAGCACCTGCAAACCCAGAAATGACTGCATTTCCAAACCCAAACCCAGAGATGACTGCTGCAACAATGATGCCTGTTCTGCAGACAGTTCCAGTATTTGTAAGTCATTTTCTCTAAATAAGTCAACATTTCTTAAAAGCTAGGTTGATTAGTTTCATTATGTCTTATTTTCTTAAGACTTGTGTGTTGTTTTCTTTTGTTCTGACATATAAAAAAAAATGTTAGAAGCACTTTTTTACCTTGACAGTTTAGACTGTGTCTCCAGTAGTGTTGCAAAATTCACGTAATTTTCAAAGTTGGAAAATTTCCATGGGAATTTTCGGAAATTAACGGGAATTTTTGGGGAATTTTCGGGAATTTATATTCACTGCATTCACCCGGTCATATACATATATACATAATAAACATTTTGGTTTGTTATAAGCAGATATGCATGCAAACATGTTACATTATAATGTATTTCCAGGGAATTTTGGGGAATTTTCCCCAGCTGAGTCAAACTGTCGTGAATATTGGCATAACCAGGGTTCGAAATAAGGGGGAGCAAAGGGGAGCACAGCTCCCCTGGTGGTGACATCAGCTCCCCTGGCTGGAAACATTGTGAAATTTTGGGGGAGCGGTGCCTGCTCGGTGCCGGCCAGCACCGCACGTGGGCGTGGCCACCCGGTCAGGTCTGCCAGATCTGGTTGATTATTATTATCAGCTGATTATTGATTGTGCAATGCCGCGATTCGCAGTTAATTGCGCTGCGCGCAATAAACAATTTTGCGGAAGCAGGAGGACGGCATGATTTATGTCGTATCCGTGCATGTGCTCGTGCATGATCAACCGTACCGTACTGGAGCACACCCCCTCCAACCGTGCCAGAGTCATTTTAAGTTGATTTAATTAAACAAACGTTACTTTGGTGGTCCGTGTATTAATTTTTATCATGTGAATTGAAGTTTGCATAGCCCATATAAATGCTCAGGAAATCTGTTGTTCAAATGAAATTAACCTGATCCATCGGGGCGTTTTATGTAAATATTCTACATTAAGATATTAATGGTATCACCTGTGTGCAACAAATTTTCTCTTTATAATAATCCTATGTCTGTTCTGTTGTAGGATATTAATGTAACGAGCAGCAGTTATACAGCGTTAGTAAGAGGTTTAGGCTATTAATTCAGGCATAGGACTGTGTGCAGTACTATTGTTAAGGTGTGCATATGAAGTGGTTCAAACTTCCCATTAAAATGCATAGAAATGCAGGAAATTGAATCGTGATGCTTAAAAATTTTCCGCCTGCGCCCCCCCACATTCATTTCGTGGCTATAAAGTGTCACGCATCCGTGACACTTACCATTACTGACCTGAGCGCGCATACACACACACTCTCACACACACACCCTCTGTCTCTCTCTAGGAATTATTTCAGGAGACTGTTTAGGCCCCAGTCTGCACAAACACACCACTTTACAACAGGCCACAAGAACACATGTGGACTGCAGGGTGTGTGGCCCAAACTGCATGGGATTAGCAGAAGCTGGGCATATGTGCAAAGAGGAGAGCCGTGACTGCCCAGAGAACCCATTTTCATTCAAACATCTGGAGGTCAGAGGTCAAGGGACCCATTGGAAACACATGTGGATACCTGTCTTTGTGTGTGTGTGTGTGTGTGTGTGTGTGTGTGTGTGTGTGCGTACCAGGCGTGGAGGTGCTGCTGTGGTCTCAGAGGTCAGCGAGCTGCCAGGCCGCTGCGAGTGCTGCCTGCTCAGCCAGCGAGCAGCTGGCCGGTCGGATGTGTGTACGTGTGTCCTGCAGAGAGAGAGAGAGCACAACACACACACGTGTTTCATTTCTACTGTCAGTGTGTAGTGTTAATACTAAACTACCCGTGAATTAATAGTAATATTAATATTAATGCCTCCACTCCCACTGGTCAACTCTGTCATGAGAGAGGAAAGCGGCTCGTTCCATCACACGACTGTCACATCAGGTCAGACTGAGGTCAGTGAGCCCATCTGAGCAAACACTTACCTTCAGCACAGGTGAGCTCCCAGCTGATTTCACTTGTGTGTGTGTGTGTGTCTGTTGGCACTGCTTCTCCTGAATGTGTCAGGTGATCTGACAGGAAGCTCCTCTGCTCTCCTGTTTGTGCTCTGAGTTCTGCTGACATCACAAAGCCTCACTGGAACATTCCGAGCAGGTAGAGGCAGGTGAGCGGCCGCCTTCACCTGGCCAGCATTATGACATCACAGCAGAGGCTCCCCTGGAGTTTACACTCTGCAGCCACAGCCTCCAACACTGGAGGATTAATAACTACATTAATAAGAAGTTGATTTGTGCAGAACCTCCAAAGTGCTGAACACAGGAGGAATGAAATAAACCTGTTTCACACTGGAAACTGTCCAATGAGCTCAGTGATCAAATTTTCTGGCAATTATCTGTTTTTATTAATTTACTTATTTATTTATTTAGGCAAAATGTCTTAATTACAGTTATTTTTCTTAAGTTTTTGAAAGAAGTCCAAAAAACTGGCTCAGGTTTAAAAGGGTTAAATTGTTTGGAGCTGTGGTTCTCAATTTTATTTCAATCATATTCCTCCAGAAATATGTTTCCAGCCCAGTTCTCCCTGTCCATTGAAAAAAAAAAAAAGTGCACCACTGTGATTATGACACAATTACCCCAAACCAAAAAATGACTCATAGGGGAGACTGGGGTAAGTTGAGCCAAAGGGTAAGTTGAGCCACCCCCTGTTGCTAGGAAACGATAAAAAATATTGATCATGTGACCAAAGATTTAGGAGGAAGGCATCATTTCATGGAGTTTGTGAAGGTAAGAACCACATGGGTAAAGTGGTTAGACATTTATTTCCAAAAAACCATTTTTAAATCTTAAAAGTGAATTTAGTGTATCATAAGTTTCATGAGAATTGTGTTAAAACCAAAACAGATCATTTTAAATTTGTTTTATACATCAGTTGTGGTATCTATGAGCTACAACATGAGGTCATAAACCTAGCATAAAAGTGCACCATTTTAGCTGTGGGGACTAAAAAAGTCAAAATGGTAGCTCTGGGGTGAGTTGAGCCATTTGGCCAGGGGTAAGTTGAGCCGGAGGCCCATACACTTAATAAGTGTATTTTGGCTGTAGCCTATGTCTATTAAATAATAAATAAAATAATAAATATTAATTACTTATTAAGTGTATGGGGTAAGTGTATTTTGGCTGTAGCCTATATGTCTAAAATATTAAATAAATATTAACCCTCCCCCATGCCTGGCCACCAAATGTGTTACGTTCATATGTTCATAACTGACCTTACTGTCAGCAAGGACACCAAGAAACTAGTGTTCTAGTGTGTTCTTTCCAAAAACACAGCTGTTAATGTTCTCTTCCCAAGTGCGCTTTAAGGCATGTTAGAACAGCTCTTTATTGTATCTGTTGAATTGTGTTTAATAAAAAAAAATACACATGAATGTGAAGAAGTGACTGTTATTTAGGGAGGGGGAAGGTGAGGGAGGGGTGGGACGGAGGTGGGGAGGAGGATGGGGGGGGAGTAGGGATACTGCTCAACTTACCCCGCTCCTGTGCTCAACTTAAGTTGTGCCACGAGACCACTTTTTTTGGACATGCTATATTATGAAAACAGTTATGTTTACACTCATTCTGTTTGTTCGAAGAGATGCACAACATCCTGAAATATATGCAGATATGTTTGTTAGCGACAAAACTATGAATGCCTTGATGTAGTGACCCTAAATATGAAAAATGGCTCATCTTACCCCAGTCTCCCCTACAGTTAAAATTGTAGCTGAGAAACTTGCTCAAATTTTTAGAATGAAAACTTTCAAACATCACTAAGTTGTCCACCCTCTTAACGATTTCTCTTAACATTAATTGTGCATTCGTGTCTCTCAGACACATTTCCTTCAAATAGTGCAATATTGCACTATTTGAAGGAAATTGTACTTGAGCAAGTTTTGAAGGAAATTGTACCTGAGCAAGTTTCTATGTATGTCTTTCTGCATTTTACTGCAGCAACTCTGAACACTCACTCAGAATTGACTCTTGTTGATCAAGTTGATCAAGTTACTGATCAATGACAGTACCATTGAGGAAAAAAACAGTTCTCTCGTGCATGCTGTGTGATTTATGGAGCCTCATTTTTCATTTGAGCCACAGAAGCTTCAATGGCGCAGTGGTTAATGTCTCTGCCTGCCATGCAGGAGACCGGGGTTCAACTCCCCGCCTAATCAACGACAACAACCCTACACAACTTACAAACAGCATATGGCTGGCAGGTAAGCGTATGTCCACGCAGTCACCAGGGTGGCAAGCATATTTTAAAAATTTTTTTCAGAAACTTTACAACGTCTACTGAAGGTTCAGAGATGACGTTATAACAACATCCAGGAAAGACGTATTAAAAACTTTCATTCTGGCCCCTCTGAAGACGTCTTCTGGAGGTACAGAAAAAATGTCTTTTTAACGTTTTCTGGACACTTTTTGCTTCGTGGGATGCTCTCTTAATTTATGGGACACAGTGTAATTTCAGTTATGAGCAGCCCTGAGCAAAAGTGAGGATGTGTTAGAGGGTGTGAAGGCTTTTCTTTTGTCTGTGTCCCAAGGTCTTTTTTGACGTGTCGGCAAACATTGACACCTATTTAATTTAAAGCATGACTGGTTTGACTTGAGTTGTTGAGATTTTATCAAAAGTCTTGATTCAAATGTCTTTTAAGCGATTTTTTCATGTGTTAATATCTAGGATTGACTCAGCTAGTACTCCTGTAAATTATCTTTGTAGATATTAGTTTAAGTTTTTGAAATCTCTATCAATTTATATAAAAGTATGCAACATGTGACATGAAATCTAATTTCATGTTGCGCTAACTTGATTATTAATTTTAAAGCAACTTGACAAATCAAGTTCAACCAACATCCTGTTTAGTTCTCTTAAGTAATATTAACTTGTCCAAATGACTTG
>NC_044001.1:24706205-24724293 GCF_902150065.1 Myripristis murdjan | reverse complement strand
ATACAGGAAGTTGAGTCAACAAACTGCATGTTGTATCAATGAAGTATTTCATGTTGAGCCAACTTGATTCACATTTGTAAGAACTTGATAAAATCAGTTCAACAAACATCTTTTTAAGTTCTATTGAATAATATTTTCTAGTCCAACTTACTTGATACATGAAGTTGAGTCAACAGACATCGTGTTTTGAAGTGTAATAACCTTGACAATATAAGTTGACTCAACTTAACACAGTCAAAGCAACAAGATGACTTGACTAAGTCAAGTTGAGTCAACAAATCTATTTTAACAGTATAATGTGGAGATGTTGTATATGTCATTAGGCAGCAGAGAGGGCAGGGAGAGGCAGACAGACAGGGAGAGACACAGACAGGGAGAGACAGGGAGACTGAGGGAAGTTTGAATTTTGTCTAGCAACATAATGAAAGGTTCTCAGGTCTCTCTCTCAAATTAAATGATTTGAGTAAAGTGACTGTAACGTGAAATCCCAGATTTGATTAGAAACATGTTAAATCAGTTAGAATATGGTTGCTGAAAACGTGAAAAGACTAATAACTATATAGTGTTGAACTGTGGAGTTTGGGTAAAACTGTTTTTGAGGTAATTTTGAGGTAATTGTACAGGGTTCCCACGAGTCCTGGAAAACCTGGGAAATAATTTCTAGGAAAGAGTGGGAACCCTGTTGTATGAGTCAGCGTCGTCCCAACAGTGTGAACGTCTGCCACGTCCACCAGGATTAACTGGGTCAAGTTGACAGAAAAGAGATTTGCCAGCTCTTTATCTCTGCAAATGATTATAGAAGGAATGTGTTTGAGGCCTTCACTTAGTCTTGTTTATTATCTTATGTCTTTGTTTGTTAATACAACTTGAAACCTGGTAATTGTATGCGTCATTTTTTGGTTTGGGGTAATGGTGTCATAATCACAGTGGTGCATATATATATTTTTTTTTTCAGTGGACAGGGAGATCTGGGCTGAAAACATATTTCTGGGGGAATATGATTGAAATAAAATTGAGAACCACTGCTCCAAACAATTTAACCCTTTTAAACCTGGGCCAGTTTTTTTTTTTTTTTTTTTTTTTTTTTTTTTGGATCTCTTTCAAAAATTTTATGAATATAAGTGTAATTAAGACATTTTGCCTAAATAAATGAATCAATATATGAATAAAAACAGAAAATTGCCAGAAAATTTGCCAAAAATGACAAACTACCAATCAATACAATATGATCATCGGTCACATGTGAGGCTTCGACGTCAGACTCGTCGTGTTGAAGCGTCTGTCAGAGGCACAAAGCCAAACCTCTCTCTGGGTTTGTGTCCCTGCAGAGCAAAACCACGTCACCTGGGGGGGAGTGACCCTTTGGGCCCTGAACATGAAGAAGATGTGCACGTTGGCTTTGCTGCACTATCAGTATGTTAACATGATGATGTGGAATCACAGGACAGCAGCTTGTCCTCATGTTTCCTCTCATGTCTCCTCTGTGTGACCGTGTGCAGCACTGTGGTCGGCGCTGTGTTGTGTTTAAAGGTGCAACACACTCAGCTTGAAGTGACTTGACTTCCCAACACTGTCATTGTGCCACTGCTGAGCTCTGATCACTGAGCTCATTGGACAGTTTCCAGTGTGAAACAGCAAGTGGCTGTAAACCCGTCCTGCTCACTGGCCTCTCTGTCTTTTCTCTTGTCTTCCTGCTTTATTTCATTCCTCCTGTGTTCAGCACTTTGGAGGTTCTGCACAAATCAACTTCTTATTAATGTAATTATTAATCCTCCAGTGTTGGAGGCTGTGGCTGCAGAGTGTAAACTCCAGGGGTGCCTCTGCTGTGATGTCATAATGCTGGCCAGGTGAAGGCGGCCGCTCACCTGCCTCTACCTGCTCGGAACGTTCCAGCGAGGCTTTGTGACGTCAGCAGAACTCAGAGCACAAACAGGCGAGCAGAGGAGCTTCCTGTCAGATCACCTGAAACATTCAGGAGAAGCAGTGCCAACAGACACACACACACACACACACACACACACACACACACACACACAAGTGAAATCAGCTGGGAGCTCACCTGTGCTGAAGGTAAGTGTTTGCTCAGATGGGCTCACTGACCTCAGGCATTAATATTAATATTACTATTAATTCACTGGTAGTTTAATATTAACACTACACACTGACAGTAGAAATGAAACACGTGTGTGTGTTGTGCTCTCTCTCTCTCTGCAGGACACACGTACACACACACGGCCGGCCGGCTGCTCGCTGGCTGAGCAGGCAGCACTCGCAGCGGCCTGGCAGCTCGCTGACCTTTGACCTCTGAGACCACAGCAGCACCTCCACGCCTGGTACACACACACACACACACACACACACACACACAGGTATCCACATGTGTTTCCAACGGGTCCCTTGACCTCTGACCTCCAGATGTGTGAATGAAAATGGGTTCTCTGGGCAGCCACGGCTCTCCCCTTTGCAGACACGCCCAGCTTCTGCTAATCCCATGAAGTTTGGGCCCCAAAGCCTGCAGTCCACATGTGTTCTTGTGGCCTGTTGTAAAATGGTATGTTTGTGCAGACTGGGGCCTAAACAGTCTCCTGAAATAATTCCTAGCCCTTTCATGCATGAATTATGAAATCACTGAGGTGGATTTTTTTCAGTGTTTTTTGTTTTTTTACCCACAAGGAAGACTTAAAACAAATGAAATTGATTTTTTTTTTTTTAATTATTTATTTTGTCAGAGATACACAACTGTCCACTGTAGTGGACACTGCGCATGAAAAATAAAAAATGCAATTTAGTAGTAAATGTTCTTTTTTTATAGAAACCATGTTTTTATACAGCTCAAACAGAGGAAACATTATGGTAACTGATCATATACACAAGGTTCAATGTAAAAACAGCTCATAAAAGTATTAACAATGTGGTCACCACCAGTAACTGTGAAAAAGTAACTTAGTAAGTTAAGTAACATATTATTGCAATATAGCATGAGTAAAAGATTAAGCTATTATGAATATAATGTAAAAAACTTCATGGGCACAATGCCACCATACAAACAATTTGCATACTGCATGTTACATCAAGTAGGTGAGAATTATTTGATCACTGAACTTCAGCAGTTATTTGTAAGAACAATACAGTTTGTCACATTTTTATTAAATCCATGAATAGCAAATTAAATTGTCAACGTTTGATTAAAATGAAGTAAGAACAGAACACAGAAACAGGTTCAGCAAAAATGACAAAAGTCTCTAAATTTTCATTTGATGAGATGTAAGACACTTTGAATTGGAGCTCAGCGAGTGTGGAAATGACTGAAACATCCTGGGCACAATGCCACTGTGCAGGCCTGGCAGACATACTTTGTTTTCCTCTGGCAGATCTCATCTCTGCAGCGACTGGCATTTTTCATGTCCATCAGCAGTGGCCAGTGATGTCCTGGGGTGTAACGGATCTCCCCTGGTATATTCACAGCCACCTTTTTGGGGACAGGAGGTGGTGAGGCATTGCAAGGCCTACCTCGCGCTTGTGTGACCCAACACTAAGCAGTGCTGCGGCAACTGATGCTTTAAATTCAAGATCCTTCGCATTGCCATGCTTCTGGCGGTAAAGCACCCGTGCATTCATACAGGTGACATCCAGAAAGTGGAAAAAAATGCGCAAGTACCATTTCAGATTTTTACGCCAATTGGTGTATGTAGCCACACACTGATCCAAAAGATCAACACCTCCCATGCTGGTGTTGTAAACCTTGATGACATGTGGACGCAGGATTTGGATGATTTTTTTTCTCCTTCTTGGTCCACCATTTGGCTGCATCTTGTGGATACTTCCCTGCATACATGGAGGCAACATGGATTACCTGACTATCCAGCCGCCGGGTCACAGTGATATTTCCTTCACTGGTCACCACTGAAGAGGCCCCTCTCCCTTCCTCAGTCAGTGTTTCTTTATCCTTCAGCTTAGCCTGTTGGCTCGGCAGGTTCCTGTGGCCTCAATGCCTTGGCCTTTTAGTTTCTCCAAAAGGGGGATGGAACAAAAGAAATGATCAAAGAACACTTTGTGGTTCTTCGATTTTATGTTCTCAAAAAGTCGGAGCACCGCCTCTGCTGCCATGCCAAGCTCCCCCACTTGACTCCTGCCTCCAGTAGCTCCCTGGTATAGCTCAAACTGGTACATGTAACCAGTAGAGGCCCCAGCTCGAACCCACACTTTGAAGCCCCAGGGTTTGGGTTTCTTGGGAATGTATTGCTTGGTGGTGTGCTTTCCCTTAAAGGGGATGATTTGTTCATCGATTGACTGGAACTCCTTCGGCTCCGTGGCAGTCAAGAAAGGAAGGACATCCAGTACAGGGCGAACTTTGAAAAATCGGTCATCCCCAGCGTCATCATTCAGGTCCACCAAGTGCAGGTGTCGTTTGATCTCCTTGAAACGGTTTGCAGTCATTGCATCAGCAATGCCATTTTGCCGCAGCCCTGGGTTGGAGGACCTGTACATGCCAAGTCTTGGATACTTGATGTACGACATCATCAGATTTATTCCCAGGAAGACTTTCAGTTCTGGTTTTGTCAAACCAAAGCTGATCTTGCCTTTGTACAGTGCATACACATTTGATTGATAAACAATCATATCAAGGAGACTGTCAGGAAAGAGACTCAAAAATATCTTAATGGGCTCCTCTCCCTGAACATGAACAGGGAGAGACACACAGACAGGGAGACTGAGGGAAGTTTGAATTTTGTCAAGCAACATAATGAAAGGTTCTCAGGTCTCTCTCTCAAATTAAATGATTTGAGTAAAGTGACTGCAAAGTGAAATCCCAGATTTGATTTGAAACATGTTAAATCAGTTAGAATGTGGTTGCTGAAAACGTGAAAAGACTAATAACTATATAGTGTTGAACTGTGGAGTTTGGGTAAAACTGTTTTTGAAGTATTTTGAGGTAATTGTACAGGGTTCCCACCAGTCCTGGAAAACACTGTTGTATGAGTCAGCGTCGTCCCAACAGTGTGAGCGTCTGCCACGTCCACTAGGATTAACTGGGTCAAGTTGACAGAAAAGAGATTTGCCAGCTCTTTATCTCTGCAAATGACTATACAAGGAATGTGTTTGAGGCCTTCACTTAGTCTTGTTTATTATCTTATGTCTTTGTTTGTTAATACAACTTGAAACCTGGTAATTGTATGAGTCATTTTTTGGCTTGGGGTAATTGTGTCATAATCACAGTGGTGCATATATATATTT
Organism: Myripristis murdjan; assembly: GCF_902150065.1. NCBI lineage: Eukaryota > Metazoa > Chordata > Actinopteri > Holocentriformes > Holocentridae > Myripristis > Myripristis murdjan. Next base: position 24,719,058 of record NC_044001.1, on the reverse strand, counting down.
TTTTTCAGTGGACAGGGAGATCTGGGCTGAAAACATATTTCTGGGGGAATATGATTGAAATAAAATTGAGAACCACCGCTCCAAACAATTTAACCTTTTAAACCTGGGCCAGTTTTTAGGACCTCTTTCAAAAACTTACAAAAAATAAGTGTAATTAAGACATTTTGCCTAAATAAATGAATCAATATATGACTAAAAACAGAAAATTGCCAGAAAATTTGCCAAAAATGACAAACTATCAATCAATACAATCTGATCATCGATCACGTGTGTGAGGCTCGACGTCAGACTCGTCGTGTTGAAGCGTCTGTCAGAGGCACAAAGCCAAACCTCTCTCTGGGTTTGTGTCCCTGCAGAGCAAAACCGTGTCACCTGGGGGGGAGTGACCCTTTGGGCCCTGAACATGAAGAAGATGTGCACGTTGGCTTTGCTGCACTATCAGTATGTTAACATGATGATGTGGAATCACAGGACAGCAGCTTGTCCTCATGTTTCCTCTCATGTCTCCTCTGTGTGACCGTGTGCAGCACTGTGGTCGGCGCTGTGTTGTGTTTAAAGGTGCAACACACTCAGCTTGAAGTGACTTGACTTCCCAACACTGTCATTGTGCCGCTGCTGAGCTCTGATCACTGAGCTCATTGGACAGTTTCCAGTGTGAAACAGGAAGTGGCTGTAAACCCGTCCTGCTCACTGGCCTCTCTGTCTTTTCTCTCGTCTTCCTGCTTTATTTCATTCCTCCTGTGTTCAGCACTTTGGAGGTTCTGCACAAATCAACTTCTTATTAATGTAGTTATTAATCCTCCAGTGTTGGAGGCTGTGGCTGCAGAGTGTAAACTCCAGGGGAGCCTCTGCTGTGACGTCATAATGCTGTCCAGGTGAAGACCTGCCTCTACCTGCTCGGAACGTTCCAGCGAGGCTTTGTGACGTCAGCAGAACTCAGAGCAAAAACAGGCGAACAGAGGAGCTTCCTGTTAGATCACCTGACACATTCAGGAGAAGCAGTGCCAAGAGACACACACACACACACACACACACACACACACAAGTGAAATCAGCTGGGAGCTCACCTGTGCTGAAGCTAAGTGTTTGCTCAGATGGGCTCACTGACCTCAGTCTGACCTGATGTGACAGTCGTGTGATGGAACGAGCCGCTTTCCTCTCTCATGACAGAGTTGACTGTAAAGATACCAGTGGGAGTGGAGGCATTAATATTAATATTACTATTAATTCACTGGTAGTTTAATATTAACACTACACACTGACAGTAGAAATGAAACACGTGTGTGTGTTGTGCTCTCTCTCTCTCTGCAGGACACACGTACACACACACGGCCGGCCGGCTGCTCGCTGGCTGAGCAGGCAGCACTCGCAGCGGCCTGGCAGCTCGCTGACCTCTGACCTCTGAGACCACAGCAGCACCTCCACGCCTGGTACACACACACACACACAAACACACACATATACACAGGTATCCACATGTGTACAGTATGGATGTGTATTCAGAATATAACACATGATCAAATAAGGGAAAAGGGAAAACTGTCATTTCCAGCGGGTCCAGCATTGGTGTGTGTGTGTGTGTGTGTGTGTGTGTGTGTGTGTGTGTGCGTGTGCGCTCAGGTCAGTAATGGTAAGCGTCATGGATGTGTGACACTTTATAGCCAAGAAATGAATGTGGGGGGGCGCAGGCGGAAAATTTTGAAGCATCATGATTCAATTTCCTGCATTTCTGTGCATTTTAATGGGAAGTTTGAACCACGTCATATGCACACCTTAACAATAGTACTGCACACAGTCCTATGCCTGAATTAATAGCCTACACCTCTTGGTAACGCTGTATAACTGCTGCTCGTTACATTAATATCCTACAACAGAACAGACATAGGATTATTATAAAGAGAAAATTCATTGCAGATGGGTGATACCATTCATATTTTAATGTAGGTTATTTACATAAAACGCCCCGATGGATCAGGTTAATTTCATTTGAACAACAGATTTCCTGAGCATTTATATGGGCTATGCAAACTTCAATCCACATGATAAAAATTAATACACGGACCACCAAAGTAACGTTTGACTGTTTAATTAAATCAACTTAAAATGACTCTGGCACGGTTGGAGGGGGTGTGCTCCAGTACGGTATGGGCGCTCATGCACGAGCACATGCACGGTCACACACACAGTGTGCAAACGTAGATACGACATAAATCAAGCCGTCCTCCTGCTTCTCCTTCTGCAAAATCATTTAATGCACGCAGTGCGATTAACTGCGAATCGCAGCATTGCACAATCAATTATCAGCTGATAATAATAATCAACCAGATCCGGCAGACCTGACCGGGTGGCCACGCCCACGTGCGGTGCTGGCCGGCACCGAGCAGGCACCCCTCCCCCAAAATTTCACAGTGTTTCCAGCCAGGGGAGCTGATGTCACCACCAGGGGAGCTGTGCTCCCCTTTGCTCCTCCTTAACTCGCACACTGAGAGTACAACAATTCACGTTAGTTAACATTAGTTAATGCCGTAATGGTTAATTAACTGTTAGTTACTGATTATTATGGCATTTAGTAATGTTAATAATATCTACAATAACCCTTAAATAACATAAATTAATACCTTAGCATGAACAGCATTAGCACATGATTCTTAGACACATTAGTTAACTGTTAGTTAACTGTTATTTAATGTTTATATCCTGTTACTTAATGTTTATTACAGCATTAACTAACGTTAATTGTTGTACTCTTATGGTAAAGTGTTACCATGTGATACCTGTGATGAAGGTGTACTGGCTGTGTATTAGAGTGCATCAAATTAACATGGTGAAATTTGTGTTGTTAAAACATATATTGGAACACTTTTAGCACCCAGCCATATCAAAATTCAAAAATTTTATTTTTTGATGCACCCTACTGTGTATTGACTGTCGTTCGATTGGCAGATACTCTGGAGAAAATGTGGCCAGTGAACATCAGGACTGTTGAGATGAGGAGGACTCAAGGTGACGGCCCACCTGCATATTTCTACCTGCCCATCTGCATGCCTGCAGCCCCACCCCCTGTGGCAGCCCCGCCCCCTGTGGCAGCCCCGCCCCCTGTGGCAGCCCCACCCCCTGTGGCAGCCCCACCGCCTGCGGTGGCTCAGCCCACCTGTGGCGGCGCCCCCAGCCAACAGAGCTGTCCCTGCAAAAATCCAACCCAGCAGACTCGGAGTCTCCTGGAGGCTCACGAGAAGCTGGGCAGGCTGGCAGAGAGAGACAGGGTGAGGGAGCAGAGGATGTCCCTGCTGTCCCAGAAGATGAAGCTCCAAGAAGAGCACAGTGCCAAGAAGATCACTGAGCTCCAGGATGTCATCCAGGAGCAGAAGGCCACCATCAAAAGGCACAAGAAAAGCATCAAGGAGCAAACCAAAATGATGGAGGCCCAGAGTGTGAGCGTCCAGCGAGAGAGGCAGCACTACTGGACGCTCCTGAAGAAGCGGGACAACACCATCCGAGAGCAGGACGAGCTCATCCACAAGCTCCATCGCACCATCGACAACGTGCAGAAACACCTGAGGGCCGTGGAGGAGTTCAACAGCAGACACAAGGAGGACAGGAAGGAGCTGAGGCTGCAGAAACAAGGGAAGGAGGAGGGAGAGAGAGAGGAGGAGGAAAGAGAGGAGAGACAGGCAGAGGAGGGAGAGAGAGAGGAGGAGGAAAGAGAGGAGAGACAGGCGGAAGAGGGAGAGAGAGAGAGGGAGAAAAGAAAGGAGAGACAGGCAGAGGAGGGAGAGAGAGAGAGGGAGGAAAGAGAGGAGAGACAGGCGGAGGAGGGAGAGAGAGAGAGGGAGGAAAGACATGTCAGGAGAGACATGCTACAGCAAAACAGAAAAGAGGAAGAGCAGCAGACAGAGGAAAAAGAAAGAGAGAGAGATCAACGACATGTCAAGAAAAAGATACTGGAGAAAACCAGAAAGGAAGAAGAAAGAGAGGAGCAGCAGACAGAGGAAAGAGAAAGAGATGACAGACGAGAGATGCAGGAGGAAGAAAGTGAGGAAGAAAATAAAGAGGAAGAAAGAGAAAAGCAACAGCCAGAGAGAAAGAGAGAGAAGGATGAAAGACATGTCAAGAAAAAGCTGCTTGAGAAAAAGAGAAAGGAAGAAGAAAGAGAGGAGCAACCAGTGAAGGAGAGAAAGAGAGAGAAGGATGCAAGACATTGCAGGAGAGAAATGCTGGAGAGGAAAAAGAAAAGAGAAAAGCAACAGACAGAGGAAAGAGAAAGAGATGACAGACGAGAGATGCAGGAGGAAGAAAATAAAGAGGAAGAAAGAGAGGAAGAAAATAAAGAGGAAGAAAGTGAGGAGGAAAATAAAGAGGAAGAAAGAGAGGAAGAAAATAAAGAGGAAGAGAGGGAGGAAGAAAATAAAGAGGACGAAAGTGAGGAGGAAAATAAAGAGGAAGAAAGAGAGGAAGAAAGTGAGGAGGAAAATAAAGAGGAAGAAAGAGAGGAAGAAAATAAAGAGGAAGAGAGGGAGGAAGAAAATAAAGAGGAAGAAAGTGAGGAAGAAATTAAAGAGGAAGAAAGTGAGGAGGGAAAAGTGCAGAAAAAGAGAGTGAGGAGGAAGAAAGTCAAGAAGATGAAAGTGAAGAGAAAGAAAATGTGGAGGAAGAAATGAAAGAGAACAAGAGTGAAGACAAAGAAGAAGAGAAGAGAGAAGTGGAAGAAAAAGAGAGAGAGAAGACAGAGCAGGAAGAGGAGGGAGGAGGAGAGGAGAAAATGACTGAGGAAAAAGAGAGAGACAAAGAGGAGCAGGAGGAGGTGAAGAAGGCAGCAGGGGGCGCTCAAACATGGAGCAGCAAAGCTGCTGCCAACCTGCAGAGCGGCGACACCGAGCTCCCACAGCAGAAAACAGTCCAAGAAGAAAAGACAGGAGCAGAGCCGGGAGGAAGGAGGGAGACGCTCCAATGGCCTCCTCTCTCTCCAAAAGAGCTGCAGGAGCCACTCAGCAGACACCAACAGAGGGAGGAGATCGCCAGAGAGAGACAGAGAGAGGAAGAGAGAGAACGGAGGAGAGCCCAAGAGCACAGGAAGAGGATGGAGGCGGAAAAGAGGTACAAGAAGAAGAAAGAGCTGGAGAACATGGAGAGAGAAGAGGAGCGCAGGAGGAAGGAGCTGCAAGAGAGGAGAGAGAGAATCCAGAGAGCGCTGCAGGAGATCGCACAGGAAGACAGGGACAGGCTCCAACAACAGACGGGAGCAGAGGAGGAGAGGAAGAGGATGGAGGCACAGATGAAGCTGGAGAGCATGGAGAGTGAAGAGGAGGAGTGGAGGGAGGAGCTGGAGGAGAAAGAGAAGAGCCAAGGAGCCCAGGGCAAGAACGAAAAGAAAGAAGCACAGGACTTCTGGGACACTCTCATCCAAGGGATCGGAGGGGAGGATGAGGAGACGGGAGAGGAGGAGGAGAAGGAGGAGGAGGAAGAGAAGGAGGAGGAGGAAGAGAAGAAGGAGGAACATAAGAAGGAGGAGGAGGAAGAGAAGAAGGAGGAACATAAAAAGGAGGAGGAGGAAGAGAAGGAGGAGGAGGAGGAAGAGAAGAAGGAGGAACATAAGAAGGAGGAGGAGGAGGAGCCCAAAATGAAGCTGGGCGTCTTGGACAGGTTGAAGAAATGGAAGTTGGACAGAGAGAAGGAGCAGATCCTGAAGAGGATTGAAAAGTCTCACATGAAGGAGAAGAAGTTCTGCTCGCTCTGTAAAGGTCAGTATGTCTGTTTCCATGGCAACAGAGTGCAGTTTGCTCCAGCTTCACTCTGCAGGCCACACTAACCTCTCACCTGCTTCCTGCAGAAAACTACTGTCAGCACGTCAAAGACATCGAGACGCACAGGAGGAAGAAGCTGAGGCGTCAGGACGAGGACAGATGGAGGGAGGAGCTGCGCTGGAGGGACAAACTGGTGGAGAAGGCGCAGAAAAAAGAGGAGAAGAAGAAGAAAAGGGAGGGCGGGCAGAAGAAGTCCTACTTCGAAAAGTTCCTCCGTCTCCTCTGAAATTGGAATTTTTTTATTTTATTTCACACTCATCTTGAAAAAAAATAGGCTGAGATCTTCTAGACACACACACACACACACACACACACACACACACACACAAAACCACCACCCACCTGCCCCTTTCAATTCCAACAAGCCCTGCTTCCTTTAGCCCTTACACACACACACACACACACACACACACACACACACAAAACCACCCCCCCATCCCTCTCATTTCAAACAAGCCCTGTTTCCCTTTAGCCCTTACAGTGCACACACACACACACACACACACACGCACACACACACACAGCCCTAAGATGGTCTCATCCTGATGGATTTTTTTTCAAGATGAGGTCACGCTCTTAAAAAGGATGTCATTTCCAACAGACGGCGAGACGCCGCCACATCCTTTTTCAGAGTGTGAGGCGGGCGGCACGGCGGCCCAGTGGAAACACTGTGGCCTCACAGCAGGGAGGGCGGGGCTTCAGCCTCCGTCCCCGCCCCCTCTGTGGGAGTGGGCGTGGTCTCCCCGTGTCCGCGTGGGTTTTCTCCGGGTGCTCCGGTTTCCTCCCACACTTCAAAAGCCGCGGCGATGCGGCTGACGCTTCAATAAAGCTGTCGCTGCTTGATGCTTTGTTCTGTGGAGTCTCTGCTTTGGGAGGAAGAGAAACTTCTGCATTATTTCCTGCAGACTCAAGTGCTGCCGCTTCAATTTCACAGGAGGGAGAGCATCCAAGAATATTTGCTCAAGAGCCGACGTCAGTGCACTTTGGAGCTCCTTTCATTTTGTCAAACTCACTTTTCCTCTCTTACATTTCAGAGTTTTTACTTTTGACTGCACTCCATTTCTCCAACTTCAGCTCCTCGGCTCATGAGCCAAAAGGATACGGAGCAGTGAGAGTCCAACATCACATCACCTCTTCCAGGTTAATGCAGCAACAACTTGACACTGAAAGAGAGCATTCTTCACATGTGCTCACTTTTCACACCTCAGGGCATTTTATTACCAAAACCTGTGGCTTCTACATTTACAGTGATGACTATGAGGAGATTATTGTGCAGAATTATGAGCAAATGTGTGTAGAGAGTTGTCTAAATGTATATCAGTCTGTGTGTGTGTGTGTGTGTGTGTGTGTGTGTGTGTGTGTGTGTGTGTGGTCAAGATTTGAAAATGTGCAAATGAATCTCTGAATGCAGACTGAAATCTGTGAATGTGTACAGGAATCTGCACATGTGTACTCAGAATCTATGAACACATTTACAGATTCATCTCCACATTCACTTGCAAAACTGAACACAGATCTGCAGATGGTACAGATTTCTATTCCACATTTCCCAGTGAGATTATTTGCACATGGATTCCCCTGAAGCAGCCAGAGAGACAAACCTCAGGCAACAAGAGCTGCTTTGGTTTTCAACACATTCAGGCCTTAAAAAGTGAAACATGTGACATTATTGCTGTGTTTACCTTCATGACCATGTTGCTCCTCTGGATGGCAGCAACAACTCTGGTCCAGCCCGCATCCACTTCATGGAGTTTAGCATCAGGCTACGTTTACACGTACACGGGTAAAACGGAGACATTTCCCTTCGTTTACACGCAAACGGCGAATTCGCCTCTGAAAACAATTCTTTCTAAAAACTCCGGCCAAAGTGGAGATTTAGGAAAACTCCTGTTTCGCGTTTGCATGTAAACTGAGAAAAACTGAGAAATACAGAGTTTCAGGCAGCCGATGTCACATTAGGCTATGTGCCAAAAGTGCGCACAATGTTTACTTTTGGCTATGGTGATCATAGACATGATATACGTAAATTATGTCTATAATGGTGATGATCATGGATGCATTCACAGTAGCAGTCGCATTTCTGTCCATATGTTTGCATTTTCAATTACAGCAGCTTTTTTATATAGAGGAGCAGAGATGAATAAGGGCTCGGAGGTCAGTCTCCTCCCTCCAACACAGAGAGCCAGCTAGCGGCACCGCCAGCATCGCTTGGGTCCGACCTGGGTGGACTGCTGTCTGGTTTGGCTTCTGATTGGCTTGCATGGCTTTCTCCTTCTTCCTACCCCGCCGCCCATAGGCTTGGGGTTGTTATGATGGCGCTCAACGGCGTATTTATGCGGGTTGATGTAAACAGAAACTTTTTTGAAAACGATGCCGTGTGCACGCTGTTATTTTGGAAAACGGAGGGAGGGAAATATTCGTTTCTCAAAATACCCGACTACGTGTAAACGTAGCCTCAGACTGTTCCTCCGTTTTGTAAAAATTCAGGAGGAACAGATGTGAGAGGCAGAGTGAAGCCTGTCTGGCTGCCAGGTGCTGCAGTGTTAAAGAAGAAATGACAGAAAAACATCCCATGTCTGCACAATATGAGTCCACACATGGATATTTTAGGCCACTTTCTGATTTATTATTTTAAATCAATCAGTTTGGTGCATGTTGGCTCATGAAAATAACACAAAATGTAGAATTACATGAAGCAGAAGAGAGAAATGCAACACACAGCAGACAGGTTTGACTTTTAGCTCCCAGAGGAAAATAAAAGAACTGCTCTTTCCATCTTTCTGGAAAAAAATTCTTCATTCAGTGTCAAACTTTTGCTTTTTTGCCAGCAGGTTTGATAAACTAACCAGCCTGCTGGGTTTAACTTGATGGACACTTTGTAGAGTTAGCTCTAATTAATTTATCATAACTCATCATTAATCATTAACTTGGCAAACTGTCACAGAAAAAAGCTTATTTTGCTTATTATACATATTTGAGAATCACTAGATGCAGATATTTACTTACTGAAATTGAAACTTTGAGATGTTCAACACAATATAATCACCAAATGACTGGACAGGCATTGCAAACTGCAGGAATTCATTTCCAACACCTTTACAAGGTTTCCAGGCCTCTGCAAGAGACCCTGTGTATAAATGTGCAATTAAGAAATACATCATCACATATTATAAAACATATATTGAAATGCTATTAAGAAATACATCATCACATATTATTAAACATATGTTGAAGTACAACATGAAACAGTTTACTGTAAAAACACACACATCTGTGTTACTTTTTACCAACAAAAAAAAAAAGTGTTCTAATATAATAACAGCACAAGGTCACTGCTTCCTAACACATGTTGTTGAAAGGCACCACGTGTCATCGTCCAATAGAAACACAGCTGGCTTAACATGACATGTTTTTTAGATAACAGCCATGACAATATTATTAGAGAGGCCAACCCGCAGGCACCACACTGTCCCTGTTCAGTTACAGGCGTTACCACTCTTACTCTGGGGTTTCTGGCAACCGGCTTTTACCAGCGCGAATTGGCCGACAGGTATGTGTTTAATATTATCAACAATATGATGTTCAACTCTCTGCCTGAACACACTTTTGGCTATAATTCTGTGACATTATCCATAGGTCTGGGGTATCACAGCCGGCTCTAAGCACAATAATGCCTGCCGTCTTGGATGGCATTGTTAATGTGACCAGTTGATACATCAGATTTTCCTACACTGTGGAAGAACAGGCCAACATTAAAAGGCAGTTTGCAGCAATGTCCGGTTTTCGCAATTTGATCGGCGCAATTAACTGCACTCATATTTTGCTATAAGGTCTCCATGTGACAATGAATGTGTATGTTAATAGAAAGGATATACATTCCATTAATGTACAAGTAAGCGGGACCATGAAAAAAGGGACCACGCAGAAAAGAAGCTGACTCTGCGGTGCAGCAGAGTACGCAGCGGGACATTTATTCAAAGCATTTTGGGTGTTCAATGCCAACTAACTAACTGAAAAAAAATCAAGAATTAAAGGTACACTGTGCAACTTTGCATGCTTTGAGTCAAGTGGCGGAGAGGTCACTGAAACATTTTCTGCTAGTTGTCTTGTAGTTGCGAGTTTGAGCTAGTTTTTATCAGTTTGATAAAAACAACCCATGGATGACTTTGTGACCTCAAAATTGATTGAGTGGCAGCTTCCGGGGCTGGTAGAAAGGTTTAGAGGTAAGCTAATTTATAAGTTATCTTAATGCCTTAATTTTATGGGTACTGTCTTATGGTAGCCACTGTCATCATTATGCAGGCATGCAAACTTGTCGCTTTTCGGCTACAATCGCTGTTTTTTTGATCAATTGGGTCATTCACGTGAATCGCGTAGTTTGGAAGAGACGCCTGGCTTCCATGTCCGATGGAAAGTTTTAACGTTAGTTTGAAGGAACCACCTTACGTTAAATTAGACCTTGCATAACGTTATGCTTCGAGCAAAATGGCTAACGTTAGTTAGCAAGACAAGCGGGCCATATGATGCTGGAATTTCCATTAGCAAGATAGCGAACTAATTAGCCAGCTAACGTTAGCTAGTTCTAATGTTAATTCCAGCAGGGTCTGCTTGTCTTGCTAGCTAACATAGCATATGCTTGCTACGTAAGGGCCTAGACTTCCAGCTATCTAGGAAACTAGCAAGAACAGAGCCATGACACTGTCACCTCTTTTACTGTGAGGAGTTTGCATGTCTGATTTTGTGCCTGCTATATGCTCTGTACATAGGGAATGAATGGGGCTAGTTAGTCACTGTAGCTTGGTACCAGTGCCTCAGTTTTTAATATTGAGTGATCCATCTTGTGATTCAAATATCTTTTGCTGTATTTCAACTGTGGTAGTTAAGTAGTTTACTGTAGTTTACTGTCCACTACAGGGGTGGGCAACTTAGATGATGGAGAGCGCCACTATATTTCCACATTCACTCTAGAGAAAAATAACTAACTGATTCTACGTGGTTGTGAAGCCTGAGTCCATAAAGTTTACAATATGCTTTTGAACAATGTAGGCCTATAACTAAATACAAAATGTTACCAACATGCCAGGCTAGCAATTCATAATGGTATGGTGTTGCCCTAGGGCAACATACACATTTGAACATTTTCTATTATTTAATGATCGAGTACAGTGCAATAAACTACAGAATAATGAACTTAACTCTCCTATTATTGAGTGTATATGTTTTTTCCCAGTTGAAAAATGTCATTAAAACACTTTTTTAGATGATTTTGAGGAGTCAAATGGCGAGGCTCCTCCCTGTGACGTCGTCTGCGGAAAAGGGCTTCAAAATCACCTCCAGAAAGTCATGTGAAGAATTTAAACACTGCTATTGGTTTACTTAGAACCCTACTTCTCTTTTAATGCATTGCATCATAACTTGGGGTGTATTGTCTGTGTGTAGAAGGCTTAAAATGGGTTTGTTGCCCAATGGCAACATCGTACCATAGAGGGTTCATTATTCAGTAATAAATTCATCCTGTAGTATTAGACAAGGAATATTCAAGACCACAGTAGTAGTGCAGTAGTAGTGTGCAAGTAGTGTAGCTGAACACCAGCCATGCACAGAGCCTTGTGCCTTGCCATTGTTATGGTACCCTATTATCTATTCATGAGTTGCATTTTTAGTCCTATACCTGCCATGATGAGGACCAACACAGGTGTTTCAACATGTGCTGGTCCTCATCATAGCAGGTTCGGATTACATTATGACATTAGCTGCAAGTTGTGATTAACAAGGAACACACAAGTTCTCAACAGATTGTGGTCTATATGAATTGTCACTTTACTAATATTTTGTGTTCCATCATTCAGATGAGGCTATTGATGAAGAAAGCTTTGGGTACCTGGATCTTCACGCCATCACCACCTTAATCCCCAGAATAGGCGAAAGGCTAAAATTCATCAATAAATATAATGAATTTGTAAGTAATGCAGTTGCACACAGTCATCATGTTCTAAATGAAAATTCCGATGGACGGACTGACAGACAGACATTACCCTTGACTGCTTCCCCTTTCAGTTCAGAGTTCAGACGAGTCATGGGATACGTTTGCTTTAGATGTAAAACTCGAATTCCTGGGGATGTGAAAAGTCTATTTATCCATTTATGTGCGGTACATCATGTTAATCATGCTGCAAACTATTTCCTGTGTTGTGAATTGGCTGCGGTAGAACATTTAACTACATGCGATCTTGCCGAAGACACTTATAGCAGCATGAAAATGTTGAGGAGGTGCTTGGTGTACCTGCTCAAGATCCAGTCCAGATTGAGTTCCTTAATGCTGAGGGCCAGCCAGCAGAGAAAGTTGAGGAGTGGGATGAGATTGAGCCAGAGGGCATTACTGATCGGGTAGCTACTTTTTTAGCTCATTTGAGGTCTGTGTCTTCACAAACATGGTCCGGCATTCATTTTTTTGTTGAGCAGACCTCTAGTTTAATCTCTGACATTGTGGGTAGACTGCAATCAAGGACCATGGCAGTTTTCAGTCGTTTGGGACATGATCAAAGCCCAGAGGTAGAGCAACTAATGGTGCAGTTCCAAGACTGTGCTGAGCCCTTCAGAGATCTAGACACTGAGTATAAACAAATGCAGTGTTTTGTCAAATTTGGAGGCTTCATTTGAACCAGTTGAGGAAACTTTTCCTGGGGAGGGTTCCTACGTCCAAAAAGGGACTCTGCCACCGGCACTGTGAAACAAGTTGCAGTTCGTGACACTTTTCAACGTGTTCCACTTACATGCCTTCTCAGACAGGTCCTTGAAATGCATGGCATCTTACAGGCAATGCTGGATTGGCAGCAAAGAGATGGTGGAGTCCTTCAGGATGTCTTTGATGGGGAGTTTTGCAAAACACACCCACTCTTCCTGAAAGAAACTTCCATTTCATTTCTTTTTTACAATGATGACTGTGAAACAGTCAACCCTCTAGGATCAAAGACTGGAACACACAAGCTAGGCTTCATTTACTTTCAGATCAAGAGCCTGCCACTAGATCTGCTCTCCAGTTTACTTCCTGT
>NC_044001.1:24696205-24701205 GCF_902150065.1 Myripristis murdjan | reverse complement strand
GCCAGTCCTCAGTGTCAAAGATTGTGAGTTCAAGCCTCAGCTTGTGCAACATTCCCATGTGCCAAAACTCACCAGACTTTGCACAAAGGTCCAGTCCCATGCCAGATCATCATTGTCAGATTTTTGTCTTCATGATTAATTATTATTATTATTATTATTATTATTATTATTATTATCATTATTATTATTTTATTTTATTTATTTTTTTTTTTACAGTGGTTTGAAATCTGCCTTTCCATGCATAGGCGGCTGCTGTCATGTTACTGGCTTAGTCAATTTGTGAAGCCTCACATGAACTGACAACGCTCTATCTCAGTGAGATAGAGCGTTGTCCTTTATGCCAGAAACTGTGAATTCAAGCCTCAACTGATGCAAAATGCACATAAGAATGCCACCTTTCTTTTCTTCTTCCTATTCTCTACTTGTTGCTCAGAATTGCTTAAACTTGCCTGGCCCCAACCATTGCTGCGCAGCAGCTATAAAATTTATTGTATTTTAGTCTGCTGTGTTCATTTTGTCCCTATTGTTCCTCCATAGTCTTGTCAGCTTGTTTGTCCCCGCCCCCATGTTGCATGTCTTTGTTGTGTTTCAGCCAATCATCTGTCCCCTCCAGGCCTGTGTCCTGCCCCTTTCTTACCAGGTGTGTTAGTCAGTTCAGTTTGTATTTAAGTTCATATTCTTCTGATTGTTGCTTAGAATTGCCTAAAAATGCCCGGACCCGACCCATCGCTGCGCAGCAGCTATAATTTTGTGTGAGGAGTGTGAAGGTCGCTGCATGCTATCTAAGGGCGTTTTCACACCTGTCTCGTTGGGTCCGGACTTTCGGACTTTTCAGTTTGATCCGAACCAAAATTACAGGTGTGAAAGGTACCACGGACCACAGTCCGCACCAAAGGACCAAAATTTGGTCCGACCAAAAGAGGTGGTCTCGGTCCGGACCAAACGAACCATGGTGCGGACCTTCTGCAGTGTGAAAACAACTGTTTGTATGTTTCGGACCTTCGTATCAATGACAGGAAGTTTTTTTCTTCTTCTGCTCTCGATTTAATCACGGTACAGGAAGTTACGTCACGCTAACCAGCTGGTTACCATAGTTATGCGTCTCTGACTGGCATGCTAACTTTAGCTACTAACGTTAAACGTCGCTGTGACACGCAAGGCGCAACGTTAGTCGACTCGTGTCTGTTATTATGCTGAATGAAAAGTGTCGCACGGTAAAATGTATAGCACTACAAAGACAAATTAATACATCACTATTGACAGCTTATCTTGTAAAAAAAAAAAAAAGGTTCCCACGCTCACCTTCTCTCCAGAATACACATTGCCATAACTCGCAGGACTGTATGCCGTTTTCTCCTCCTCTCGGTAAAGTTTTTGCATGATAAGGAGGCTCATCTTGCGAATAGCAATTACTCTGATGTATTGCTCATTAACTTGATGCTGCTGGTAGCAATATACCAACAAAAATATTAGAACGGGAAAAAGATGGCTCGCTCCAGTGCCGGCTTTGCCTATGTTGCCGACGACTCTACCTATGACGCCGATAAAATCCTGCCGGTATCCCTCCGGTAAACAACCGCTGCCGGCGCCCCTCCGGCCGCTAGCGGCGCCCCTCCAACAGATGGCGCCCCAGGCAACTATACCGCCTATGCCAAAAGCCGGCTCTGGCTCGCTCGATTAATTTTCTGTAAACAGGAAGTAACACTGATGTCAGATGCCGGCCGGCCAGCCCAACAACTCAGCGTAACCAAAGCAAAATGAGCCGCGGAAGTGCATGGGGAGTTGATGCGTCCACTAATGAGAAGAATAAATTTCCTATGTATGTTTGTCTTGTAAAGTCTGTTACTCTATTTGCAGTGTGAAACCAAACCAACCGGACCAAATGTTTTAGAATGTAACAGAAACACGGAGCTTGGTTCGGACCTTGGTTCGGACTTTCAGGTGTGAAAACGCCCTTAGAGGGAACTCCTGTCGGTATTTACCAGCCAGCAGGGAACTTCTGTCATTCCAAACAGTAGAAGTACCTTTTTTCTGTAATGTGCATCAGTAAATAAATTGCATTATTAGAAGTGTAGATTGAAAAATTAATAGACATCCAATGCTTGTGAAAAATGGTCAGGCAAGTATTTTGGGAATGAACAATTTTAGAAGTCTAGTCAAAGTCTGATAATAAATTGTTTTTTTTAGCAATTAGTTAAAAATGAAATCAAAGGATCTCACTGCTCACCATTTTATTTCTAATTTTATCCTGGTTGTTTTTCTTTCTTTCCTTCCTTCTTTCTTTCTTTCTTTCTTTTTAAAGTACTTATTACTCCGTTGCTCCTTTACCCCCTTAGCCCTTTATTTTAGTAGTGTTGAGCTTGAAACCTAAGACATCCACTAAAGCTGAGACTTTATATTTTGTTACAAAAACAAAGACAAGTCGTGTTTAAAGAGACAGGATTCCTGTTCAACAGCCCCTCTACAGTCTGAAAGGCTGCCTTACCTGCAAGCCATTCACACCTTGAAAGAGTGTATTTAAAACGACGTGTTTATGATTATTTGTAATTAGGGCTGGGTATTGTTAAGAACCTCACGATTCGATTCGATTTCGATTCTTTGGGTAACAATTCGATTCAATTTCGATTTGATTCGATATTGATTTAAACACTTCGATATCGATTCTGTAATAAGTCGAAATGCTTAAATAATTTTTGCTGCTGACGTTAACTTGGAGTGACACACCCCCAGCTGAAATAAAACATCTGCCAGTGAGTTTATTAAAAGACAGATGTTTTTTTTTGGCGCCGGCACTGGAAAGCAGTAGCCTATATTTAAATATAACTGTTAATATAAGTTAGTTGTAGATTAAAAAAAAAAAAATCAGCTGTGTTGGTGAGTTGCTGTCACGGCACCTGTTAGATTAAAAATGACTGAGAAGTCGGCAGAAGTATAACTATCAGTCCATGACAAATATTTTTTCCAGCGGATATTCTAGTTACAACATGACTGAGCTAGCAGAGCAGTTGGCTGGCTGACAAGGACTAGTTAACGTCAGATCTCATGTATTGTATGAGAGAATACCGGCAAAAAACATTGATATTTTGAGAGCAAAATGCTCACAGTATGAATACATCTTGATTATACATTTAATTTTGTTGGTAATAGTTGTATAATCACATTACATGAGAGGGTGTGCCTGACCGTCATTATTGTCACTTCAGTGATGCGCCCGTCAGCATCAAGCACACCCTCTCGTGTAATAATGCTTAAAAGGATAAAGGACGTGTCGAGTTGCATCTGTTTTGGTTTAGCCACAGGTTGCTGCATAACATCGGCATGGTGTCAGCTAAGGTGGCTGCGCAGGTTCGCGGTATTATTACACTACCTTAATACTGCCTGGCACAGTTTACACACGACTTGACTCTCATCTGTTACCTGTGTTCCGGGGTTACATTTAAATCCAAAGTGAGCCCAACGTCAGATTTTAAAGTCACAGGTGCCGACTTAACGCTGCTGCTACTTGCTTTCATGTTGTTGTTGTGTACAGTGTGGCTTCCGTCGGTTTTGCTCACCGCGCCCCCTACTGGTTAGGAGTTGAATCGATTCAGAGGCTTTTGTGAATCGATATTGAATTGTGAAAAAAGATATTGCAATGCATTGATGAATCGATATTTTTACCCACCCCTAGTTGTAATCCCTGCTCCAGCCTACAGGGGCAGAGCTGAGCATGGACTTAAACACTCACACACCTTCAGGTCCGCACTTGGCTAAAATTAAAAAAACTTCACCAGAGGGTGTTACACATGATTTTAGCATGATTTAAAGCATGACCAAGGGAGGATCTAAAAAATGTCCCCACTTGGCTATGCGGTCCCTTCTTGGTGAATGTGTAACGACGCCAAAGTCCCCTCTTGGATAGGTAGGTAAGTGTGCGCACACACACACACACACACACACACACACACACACACACACTTAAGACTGCCGTGCCCTGCCCTGCACAGCACGACCATCATCAGAATCTCTCTCTTTCAAAGTCTGATAATACCAGCCAGCAGGGAACTTCTGTCATTCCAAACAGTAGAAGTACCTGCTCTCGCTCGTGACTCAGTTGCACATTTTCATTGTTCAAATATTTTCTAATTTCTTTTCTTTTTTTTTTTGTTATTTGTATGGCACAGTTTTTTTTTTTTTTTTATTAATTTCTCTCTTTCCTTGCACCTTGTTATGAACCTCTTTGCCCCTGTGGGTTTGAAAGCTGCTCTGTAATCAGGGTCTATTGTTATGGGATACTGTGAGTGGATGCACTCGCTCTGCTAATTAGTCTGAGACAACAGGAGCATCTGATTGGATCTGCATGTGGGTCATGGTGGCTGATGTACAGCATGCTGGGGGTCAGAAAACGGGGTCAACAGGTGGAACCGCTCAACTGTAGTGCTCTGCCTGAAGGTAAGGGCTGTGCAGATTACAGAATAACTCATAAAGTACCCCAAAACCTCAAAAGTGTGCAGAAAGTTTCCCAAACGCACCTGAAAAAGCTGAGACTGTTGACGGAAAGTAAGAAGAGTAAGTAAGAAAAAAAAATCTGAAATTCTCTGAGGCTAAAGTGATGAATTACAAGAAAAAAAAAACTCAGAAATCGGCGCATTGTTTTCCTCTGAATTGGCCCGAGTCACGGCGCCGTAATGTCTCTTCCAGATGCCAAGGAGAATATTGAAATTGATTCTGGGCTCAAAGCACCAGGATTTCCTTCTGACTGAATCCGACAATGTTTTTTTTTTTTTTTTTTTTGTCATTAAATTTGTGACTAATACTAAGACACTGTTGTACCTATTATTATCCAAACCTGCCGCTTCACTCCAGTCTGTGAAAGTTCACTGCTTCAGCCACACAGTCTGTCTGCAGCATCCACAGGTTCTTCAGAAATCTGTGCAAGTCTTAAATAACTCAAATAGAAGCTATTAAAAATGTATTAAATATCTTACATGCATTTAAAAGAAGTTTTTCCTTGATAATGC
>NC_044001.1:24636205-24691205 GCF_902150065.1 Myripristis murdjan | reverse complement strand
AAGGGTCCAAGGCTCCAAGCCAGATTGGAACCAAAGCTGCTGTGGTAAGGACTTGTGCACTTTACCAGGTGAGCTACCAGGCTGTTCCATATAAGGTTTCACTAATGCTGGTCTGCTAAGAAGTCAAATCAATAGCCTCATGCTCTGCTTGTGTAAACTTCACAAAAGCACAGTAAGCTGTCTCCAACTACCTGCTGTCCAGTTCCCGCCACACATTCAGCTCATCATAGTCCTCAGTCCAGTATGCGAAGAGGATGATCTCACACTCGCCACTCACCTCTGTGGCAACACACATGCACAGCGTGAAAGCACTCAGCCTCATTGGTTTCAGAGGGACCATCTCAACGTAGTCTGTCTTGGGGGTTGGCATCGGGACGTAGTCTGTCTTGGGGGTTGGCGCTGGGTCGTTAATTAGGGGCCAGGCAGTCTTGCTGCCAGGACCCTCTTGCATTCCTGCGTGTTCTTCTTTCTTTCTTTCTTCCGAGGAAGTCCTACTTCCCATGCACGAAAAATCACCAAATTTTGCACAAAGGTCCAGTCCCATGCCAGATTACCTCAGCTGCAAACACAAGCCAGTAGTCCTGATGGTGGTGCTACAGCAAGCCTCTAAATTTTTAAACTTTGAAAATTTATAATAAATCAACCATATGTGCTACAGCTTTGCAACTTTCATCAAAATGTAGCCCCAATACCGAAGAAACCTTTGAACCATTACCCTTAAACATCAGTTTTTCAAGTATGGAGCAATATGTGGATTTTCAGATTTTTGTTTTGATGACTGATTTTTTTTTTTTTTTTTTTTTTTTTTTTTTTACAGTGGTTTGAAATCTGCCTTTCCATGCATAGGTGGCTGCTATCATGTGATTGGCTTAGTCAATTTGTGAAGCCTCACATGAACTGACACTTGCCAATTAGCTCAGTGAGATAGACCATTGTCCTTCATGCCAGAAATTGTGAGTTCAAGCCTCAACTGATGCAAAATGCACATTAGAAAGCCATCTTCCTATTCTCCACTGATTGCTTGGAATTGCCAAATTTGTCTGGCCCCGACCATTGCTGCGCAGCAGCTATAATTTAACTTGCAATGGTGCAAATGAGTTTGGATAAATAGACCTGAGTCTGCCATAGCTGACTGTATGCAGTAGGCTGGTGATTGTCACCTGGCCACATCCAAAGCTTACCACCCAGTCAGGAGTTGGTCATCCGGGTGAAGCAGCTCGAGAAAGACAACTCTTACCTTATTTACAAAGTCAGTGACTTGGAGAACTGGAGCCGCCGATCTAACCTCCGCTTCGTTGGGGTCCAGGAGTCCGCTGAAGGCAGTGACATGATCAGCTTCATATCCCGGCTCATCCCGCAGCTCCTGGGGCGAGATGCCTTTCCCACTCCAGTGATCATTGAGAGGGCGCACCGGTCCCTGAAGGCCCCAGCTGCATGAAGCTGCATGATCTTGGTCTTGGTGAATAAATCATATACATTATTTTCTGCTGTTTCAGTGTTGGTCATTGTGGCCTTCTTATGGTTGTATTGTCCTAATGTCATCATGATGTTAACTGTGGTCTGTCTTTTGTTTCTGTTTTTTGTTTTGTTTTGTTATTTGTCATTGTATTGTTTTGTTTTTGTCTATTGGTTTCTGTTTTTGTGTATTGTTGAGTCCATGTTTGTTTATATGTCTGGACCCCCTCGAAAACGAGATGAGATGATGCATCTCAAGGGGTTTATCCAAATAAATAAATCTAAATCTATATCTATATCTACATTTATCTACATTTATCTATATCAATATCTAGATATATATCCAAAACCTTGAGTAGAGGCCAGTATCAGGCCAATATCAACAACATGGGATACTGAATTCTGATTATACTTAATATAACTTAATATTACAGTTTTTCTCGATTGCTAAGACACATTTCTCGAAAGTTGCTCTCCTTTTTTCTGTGTTTTGCAACTCCACGCAGATTGTAGTTCTGGTACCCCTCTTCCGGGTTAGAGTATAAGTTGTGAAATTAGGTTTAGAAAACATACATACGGTAGTTTTTCAACAGCAAAAGTATAACCTTAACATGTAGCCTATGTTTATATCACGAGTAAAGATGTGTTATGAAAAAAATGAATCTTTAGTGCTATTTTTGACGTGCTTCCATTGTTTTTCCACCCGCTGTTTCGCTGACTGGAAGGGTGGTGTTATCTGCCTAGAAAAGACTAGGCAGATAAAACGTACCCATGTCACAATTTCAGAGCTGTTTTTGTGAAATGACTACGT
This sequence comes from Myripristis murdjan, assembly GCF_902150065.1. Classification (NCBI taxonomy): domain Eukaryota; kingdom Metazoa; phylum Chordata; class Actinopteri; order Holocentriformes; family Holocentridae; genus Myripristis; species Myripristis murdjan. The sequence goes on along the minus strand of NC_044001.1, from coordinate 24,688,939 downwards.
TTTGCCTTGTGGACCAACGTAGCTAATACACAATTTGGAGTGAGACTAGGTTGGACTCTCACTGCTCCATATCCTTTTGGCTCATGAGCCGAGGAGTTGAAATTGGAGAAATGGAGTGCAGTCAAAAGTAAAAACTCTGAAATGGAAGAGAGGAAAAGTGAGAAGTTTGACAAAATGAAAGGAGCTCCAAAGTGCACTGACGTCGGCTCTTGAGCAAATATTCTTGGATGCTCTCCCTCCTGTGGCTGAAATTGAAGCGGCAGCACTTGAGTCTGCAGGAAATAATGCAGAAGTTTCTCTTCCTCCCATAGCAGAGACTCCACAGAACAAAGCATCAAGCAGCGACAGCTTTATTGAAGCGTCAGCTGCATCGCCGCAGCTTTTGAAGTGTGGGAGGAAACCGGAGCACCCGGAGAAAACCCACACGGACACGGGGAGACCACGCCCACTCCCACAGAGGGGGCGGGGCTGGAGGCTGAAGCCCCGCCCTCCCTGCTGTGAGGCCACAGTGTTTTCACTGGGCCGCCGTGCCGCCCGCCTCACACTCTGAGAAAGGATGTGGCGGTGTCTCGCCGTCTGTTGGAAATGACATCCTTTTTAAGAGCGTGACCTCATCTTGAAAAAAAATACATCAGGATGAGACCATCTTAGGGCTGAGTGTGTGTGTGTGTGTGTGTGTGTGTGTGCACTGTGTAAGGGTTCAAGGGAAACAGGGCTTGTTGGAAATGAGAGGGGTGAGGGGTGGTGGTTTCGTGTGTGTGCGTGTGTGTGTGTGTGTGTGTGTGTGTGTGTGTGTGTGTGTGTTTCTGGAAGATCTCATCCTATTTTTTTTTTCAAGATGAGTGTGAAACAAAATTAAAAATTTCCAATTTCAGAGGAGACGGAGGAACTTTTCGAAGTTGGACTTCTTCTGCCCGCCCTCCTTTTCTTCTTCTCTTCCTCTTTTTTCTGCGCCTTCTCCACCAGTTTTTCCCTCCAGCACAGCTCCTCCCTCCATCTGTCCTCGTCCTGACGCCTCAGCTTCTTCCTCCTGTGCATCTCGATGTCCTTGACGTGCTGGCAGCAGTTTTCTGCAGGAAGCAGGTGAGAGGTTAGTGTGTTTGTTTGTTTATTACGATCCCCATTAGCTGCTGAAAAGATCAGCAGCTACTCTTCCTGGGGTCCCCAACATCATCAAAATTATAACACATACACACATTGTAGACATAATACAAAACATCTTCCTCTCAAAACAAACAACATTGACATCTGCTCTGTTCTAATACAAAAAACTTGCCTGTTCTTGCTCTATATATGACAAATCTTGTCTGAAATGAATTTAAACATAACATTCATCATCCCCACCAAGATAAAGGACAAAAACAACTTCATTTCATTGTTCCTTGGTGAACAGAAATAGCTTAAGCTTTTTCTTAAAGCATATCATATTATTTTCTGATACAAGAAAAGATGGTAACCCATTCCATGCCACCATTGCTCTGTAATGTGTAGTCTTCTGTCTAATATTTGTCCTACATGAAGGTAACAAAAAGCGCTCCTCTGACACCTGCCGAGTAAAGTGACTATGTGTACCTGAAAAAAATGATAAACCTCTATACAATATTTCTGGCATTTTTGTCATGGTAATATTTTTGATAAAGCAACTTATAGAATACTGCACCCTGCCTTGGACACTTAACCAGGCTAAAAGATTATTCATTATATGAACACTTGCTCGGTATGGGCACTGAAGGACCAGACGAGCTGCTTTGTTCTGGGCGATCTGTAGCCTGGACAGATTGCTTTCTGAGGTGCTGGACCAAATCACTGTACAATAGTGTAGATGTGACAACACAATTGCCTGTACAGCCTGTTTAACCCTGTTTAACCCACCGGTCAAATCTGACCGGTGTACAAGTTTTCTCTCCAAAAAATGCAGTTAATTTCATCTGTTTGTCATGAGGTTCCATGACTTTGTTCACACATGGCATCTGAACACATAAAATAAATTTGGAGAATTTTTATTAATTTTTGAATGTTTTATTTAACTTGTATACACCCATCGTGTTCCTGGTCACAAATGACCGGTCATTAGAAATGAATGGGTAAGACTACAATTAGTGTATAAAATAGAGTTAAACACATTCCCACACTCCTTTCCCATAGGGCTGGGTATTGTTAAGAACCTCACGATTCGATTCGATTTCGATTCTTTGGGTAACAATTCGATTCAATTTCGATTTGATTCGATATTGATTTAAACACTTCGATATCGATTCTGTAATAAGTCGAAATGCTTAAATAATTTTTGCTGCTGACGTTAACTTGGAGTGACACACCCCCAGCTGAAATAAAACATCTGCCAGTGAGTTTATTAGAAGACAGATGTTTTTATGGCGCCGGCACTGGAAAGCAGTAGCCTATATTTAAATATAACTGTTAATATAAGTTAGTTGTAGATTAAAAAAAAAAAAATCAGCTGTGTTGGTGAGTTGCTGTCACGGCACCTGTTAGATTAAAAATGACTGAGAAGAAGTATAACTATCAGTCCATGACAAATATTTTTTCCAGCGGATATTCTAGTTACAACATGACTGAGCTAGCAGAGCAGTTGGCTGGCTGACAAGGACTAGTTAACGTCAGATCTCATGTATTGTATGAGAGAATACCGGCAAAAAACATTGATATTTTGAGAGCAAAATGCTCACAGTATGAATACATCTTGATTATACATTTAATTTTGTTGGTAATAGTTGTATAATCACATTACATGAGAGGGTGTGCCTGACCGTCATTATTGTCACTTCAGTGATGCGCCCGTCAGCATCAAGCACACCCTCTCGTGTAATAATGCTTAAAAGGATAAAGGACGTGTCGAGTTGCATCTGTTTTGGTTTAGCCACAGGTTGCTGCATAACATCGGCATGGTGTCAGCTAAGGTGGCTGCGCAGGTTCGCGGTATTATTACACTACCTTAATACTGCCTGGCACAGTTTACACACGACTTGACTCTCATCTGTTACCTGTGTTCCGGGGTTACATTTAAATCCAAAGTGAGCCCAACGTCAGATTTTAAAGTCACAGGTGCCGACTTAACGCTGCTGCTACTTGCTTTCATGTTGTTGTTGTGTACAGTGCGGCTTCCGTCGGTTTTGCTCACCGCGCCCCCTACTGGTTAGGAGTTGAATCGATTCAGCGGCTTTTGTGAATCGATATTGAATTGTGAAAAAAGATATTGCAATGCATTGATGAATCGATATTTTTACCCACCCCTACTTTCCCACACCCCAACATGCAGGTGTCTTTGAGCAGACACAGATGTGTGTGAACACACACACACACACACACACACACACACACACACACACCTTATACCCCTTTCTGGCTTCCATGGCAACCCCCACAGGAAAGTATCTCTCTGACTTCTTTCCCACACCCCAACATGTAGGTGTCTTTGAGCAGGCACACACACACACACACACACACACACACACACACACACACACACACACACACACACACACACACCTTATAACCCTTTCAGGCTTCCATGGCAACCCCCACGGGAAAGTATCTCTCAGACTTCTTTCCCACACCCCAACATGTAGGTGTCTTTGAGCAGGCACACACACACACACACACACACACACACACACACACACCTTATACCCCTTTCTGGCTTCCATGGCAACCCCCACGGGAAAGTATGTCTCAGACTTCTTTCCCACACCCCAACATGTAGGTGTCTTTGAGCAGGCACACACACACACACACACACACACACACACACACACACAAACACACACACACATGGACACAGACACACACAGACACACACAACTTTGCTCCTTTTTGGCTTCCATGGCAACCCTCACGGGAACCTACCACGGGAACTGCCAACACCTGTCACCTGACACCTGACACCTGTCAGGTGTCAGGAAGAAGACCCAGCTGAAATTGTGGTCACCTTTCGGTCCAAAAATGGTCATTTTTCCTGGACCTCATCCCCACCTGAGAGGAACGGTCACCTTCCATGTGAAAATGTCATGAGGATGACTAACTAAATCATACTGGTCAATGTTGACGGGAACATAAAAGATGCTATTTTTTTGCCACTATTTAGAAAATTGAAATGTTTTCAAAACAGTGTCCTTGGAAAACATTGAAATGAAGTACTCTGTGATAAATACTACAATATGTTTCATCTGCGTATTTGTTATAGTCAAAATAATATCTATATAATGTTTTTTTCCCTAAAAAACGAATGGTATGATCTCAGGTAAATTAGGCCTACAGCACATACACAGCAAATAGAAGTTCAAAACTTGTCATTTTCACAAGAGCAGAAGTTGATAAAAAGATCCCTTACCAAAAAGAAGTAAACCTCTAGTTTACCTTTCCAAGTATATTTAAGTGGAGTTTGAGTATACTTTATCAAGTATACTTTCCTTACCAAGTATACTTGTATTTATGTACTAGTAGTGTACTTACATATGTACTAGTTAGTATACTTACAAAGTATACTTATACTAAAAGTACCCTGATTTGGCCCATTTTTGAGTATACTCGGGTAAACTTCAAGGTTACTTTACTTATATATAAGTATACTTAAATTATACTATTTTCTGTACTTGAGTTGTACTATTCTTTAGTTAAAGTAAACCATTGGTATACTCATTAGTGTACTTCAAGTACACTATTGCTTTACTTACTTTGCACTTTTATAACCTTAAAAGTGCACTACTCTTTTACCTTCAACGCACATGAAATAGACTTTACTTATACTTGATGCATACTACAACCATACTTGAATTTGTTGACCCGGCCGGGGATTGAACCCCCGACCTCCCAGTCTCAGGGCGGATGTTCTACCACTAGGCCACTGAGTTGGCACAGTCTGCGTTGAATCAAATAGCAGAGTGGAGAGGTATCTCACATGAATAAACACCTCTTGGAAAAAAAATGCACTTTAATGAACGAAGAACTGAAAAATGCGAGGTATTGAATGAAAGTGTTACAGGGTTTGGGCGCCAACCCTGTGAGAGCAAATGGGACAAACAGGCATGGCATTCAAAACTTGTGTCAATCTTTGGGTAACCGCTTTACTGTTGGTGACTGCTTTTGGTCATATCGATGTTTTTTGATTGATGAAGATCTAACAATGCAGCACGCTTGAATGATGGCACATTTTGCCTGCTTGGCGACCTTGTGGTTTTTAAAAGCAGCTGTGAACATCAAAGCCCTGCAACTTGTGAGTGTGAGAAAAATTGTTGTATTTTAGTTGAGATGCTGAAAACAAACAGAAGGCCAGTGTGTAAAGACCCGCAAGTTGGGGTAGCGAGTAATTTCATTAATGTTGTTAAGAAGACTGGTAATGTTTGTGCAATCTGGCCAAATATGGTCCCGAAAGATGTCCCTTACCAAAAAGGAGTATACTCAAGTATACTTATAAGCAGTGTTGGGACCAATTACTCACAAAACTAATAAGTTACAATTACTAATTACTTCTGTAAAAAAAGTAATTTTGATTACTACTCAATTACTGCTGCAGAAGAGTAATTCAATTACTGGGGAAAGTAGTTTTTATGATTACTTTTTTCTTTTCTTAAAGAATGCACATATTTTTGCGTTGCTGTTGCAGTGTGGACATTGCTGTCAAATTTCATCTATCATTGTCAGTGTTGGCCGCGTTACTTTGAAAAAGTAATACATTATAGTTTGAAGTAGTGATGTCAGTTAGTCAGGATGGGGAACTGAACCCGTGATCTTCTGTACGACAGGCGGTGAAACTATCCGCTCTGCCGTCGGAGAACACAGATGATTTGTCTAATTTGTGCTCAGTCATTCTCCATGCATGTTGATAAGTTCCGAAAAACTGCAAAGTCCAACCGGTTTGAAAATTGACACACCGCTTTTTCTCCACAAGACGCACATTCTTCGAACAGGATAGTAAAATAATAATAATAAGTATTAGTAGTAAGTAACGGCAAGTAACGGCGCATTTTATTGTCAGTAACGGTAACGCCGTTACAACGGGGGACACAGTAATTTCTTTGATTACTCGTTACTGATAAAAGTAACGCCGTTAGTAACGCCGTTACTTTGTAATGCCGTTACTCCCATCACTGCTTATAAGTATACTTTTTATGAACTAAGTATACTTTCTGTGAACTAACTTAGGTAAGTATACTTTTCAGATTACTTTGAATGTACTATCAGGAATATACTTAACAAAAGTATACTTAGTTTATACTGACAAGTACACAGACAAAGTTTAAGTATAATCCAAGTATAACATACTTGATATACTTTAAGTATATTATCCAATAGTAGTTAAAACTTAGTACAAGTATATAAAAATGTTGTACCTGCTTGCAACATGGAGTGTTATTTTACTGTATTAGCTGGCTTGTTGTATCATCAGGATCATCAAGCAGGATCTGCTCCTTCTCTCTGTCCAACTTCCATTTCTTCAACCTGTCCAAGACGCCCAGCTTCATTTTGGGCTCCTCCTCCTCCGTCTCCTCCTACTCCTCCTCCTCCTCCTCCTCCTTCTTCTCTTCCTCCTCCTCCTCCTCCTTCTCCTTCTCCTCCTCCTCTCCCGTCTCCTCATCCTCCCCTCCGATCCCTTGGATGAGCGTGTCCCAGAAGTCCTGTGGTTCTTTCTTTTCGATCTTGCCCTGGGCTCCTTGGCTCTTCTCTTTCTCCTCCAGCTCCTCCCTCCACTGCTCCACTTCACTCTCCATGCTCTCCAGCTCAACGCTCCTCTTCTCCTTCATTTGTGCCTCCATCCTCTTCCTCTCCTCCTCTGCTCCCGTCTGTTGTTGGAGCCTGTCCCTGCCTTGCTGTGCGATCTCCTGTAGCGCTCTCTGGATTCTCTCTCTCCTCTCTTGCAGCTCCTTCCTCCTGCGCTCCTCTTCTCTCTCCATGTTCTCCAGCTCTTTCTTCTTCTTGTACCTCCTTTCCGCCTCCATCCTCTTCCTGTGCTCTTGGGCTCTCCTCCGTTCTCTCTCTTCCTCTCTCTGTCTCTCTCTGGCGATCTCCTCCTCATTTTCTCCTCTCCTCCTCCCTCCTCTTCCTGCTCTGTCTTCTCTCTCTCTTTTTCTTCCACTTCTCTCTCCTCTTCTACTTTGTCTTCACTCTTGTTCTCTTTCATTTCTTCCTCCACATTTTCTTTCTCTTCACTTTCATCTTCTTGACTTTCTTCCTCCTCACTCTCTTTTTCTGCACTTTTTTCCTCCTCACTTTCTTCCTCTTTATTTTCCTCCTCACTTTCTTCCTCTTTATTTTCGTCCTCCTGCATCTCTCGTCTGTCATCTCTTTCTCTTTCCTCTGTCTGTTGCTTTTCTCTTTCCTCTTTCCTCTTTTCTCCAGCATTTCTCTCCTGCAATGTCTTGCATCCTTCTCTCTCTTTCTCTCCTTCACTGGTTGCTCCTCTCTTTCTTCTTCCTTTCTCTTTTTCTCGAGCAACTTTTTCTTGACATGTCTTTCATCCTTCTCTCTCTTTCTCTCTGGCTGTTGCTTTTCTCTTTCTTCCTCTTTATTTTCTTCCTCACTTTCTTCCTCCTGCATCTCTCGTCTGTCATCTCTTTCTCTTTCCTCTGTCTGCTGCTCCTCTCTTTCTTCTTCCTTTCTGGTTTTCTCCAGTATCTTTTTCTTGACATGTCTTTCATCTGTCTCTCTTTCTCTTTCCTCTGTCTGCTGCTCCTCTCTTTCTTCTTCCTTTCTGGTTTTCTCCAGTATCTTTTTCTTGACATGTCTTTCATCTCTCTCTCTTTCTTTTTCCTCTGTCTGCTGCTCTTCCTCTTTTCTGTTTTTCTGCAGGATGTCTCTCCTGACATGTCTTTCCTCACTCTCTCTTTCTCCCTCCTCTGCCTGTCTCTCCTCTCTTTCCTCCCTCTCTCTCTCTCCCTCCTCTGCCTGTCTCTCCTATCTTTCCTCCTCCTCTCTCTCTCCCTCCTCCTTCCCTTGCTTCTGGTCTCTATCTTGCAGCCTCAGCTCCTTCCTGTCCTCCTTGTGTCTGCTGTTGAACTCCTCCACGGCCCTCAGGTGTTTCTGCACGTTGTCGATGGTGCGATGGAGCTTGTGGATGAGCTCGTCCTGCTCTCGGATGGTGTTGTCCCGCTTCTTCAGGAGCGTCCAGTAGTGCTGCCTCTCTCGCTGGACGCTCACACTCTGGGCCTCCATCATTTTGGTTGGCTCCTTGATGGTTTTCTTGTGCCTTTTGATGGTAGCCTTCTGCTCCTGGATGACATCTTGGAGCTCAGCGATCTTCTTGGCACTGTGCTCTTCTTGGAGCTTCATCTTCTGGGACAGCAGGGACATCCTCTGCTCCCTCACCCTGTCTCTCTCTGCCAGCCTGCCCAGCTTCTCGTGAGCCTCCAGGAAACTCCGAGTCTGCTGGGTTGGATTTTTGCAGGGACAGCTCTGTTGGCTGGGGGCGCTGCCACAGGTGGGCTGAGCCACTGCAGTGGGTGGAGCAGCCACAGGGGGCGGGGCCGCTGCAGGGGGTGGGGCTGCAGGCATGCAGATGGGCAGGTAGAAATATGCAGGTGGGCCGTCACCTTGAGTCCTCCTCATCTCAACAGTCCTGGGGCCTCATTTATCAACCGTGCATACGCACAGATGTGTGCGTAATGGGTGCGTAAGAACATTCCCACGCAAAGAATGGGATTTATCAACTTGTACTTTTGCGTAGGAACATGTGTAAATTTAAGTACAACTCTTACCATGCGTACACACAAAACCTAGTGGTAGAACGGTGAAACCACAAATAGAACGCACGAAGAGAGTCACAGTGTTCAGCAACTTCACACATTCCCTTTTTCCTCTAATTCATAAAAAAAAAATCTAATTTAGTATTTTAGCAGACAATTTCAATAATTGATGTAACAAGTTATAAAAGACAGCTGTGACAGGACAACCTGAAAAGAAAACTTGAAATGCAAGTGCCATGGCTTATCTTGCACTATTGGAGGATTTGGAGAACCGTTTTCAAAGAGCGTGCTGACAGTGAGAGCACAGAGTGGCATCTCAGCAGGTACCGCTTCCCCAAAAACATACTGATGGATTTATGCCGTGATTTACAACCAATTTTGAAGTGAGAGACAAAACGCACCAAAGCCATCCCAGTGCGCATCCAGCTCCTGTCCACCCTGGGACTTTTGGCCACCGGAACATTTCAGCTAGAGTTTGGAGACATATGCGGCATTTCGCAGCCGACACTAAACAGAATCATGCCGGCAGTGTTGGATGCAATGATTTCTCTGGCCCCAACTTATATTCAGTTCTCATACAGACATCACCAACAAGCCGAAATTCAACGAGGATTTCACGCCGTCGCCGGATTCCCAAACATAATTGGAGCCATAGATTGCACCCACATCGCAATAAAAACACCACCACACAATCCAATTTCATTCAACCAATGCACAAATAATCTGCGATGCAAATATGTCTCTGTTAAACGTTGTTGCCCGGTATCTTGGAGGAACGCACGACTCATTCATTCTGCAGAACAGCTCTGTGGGTGTGCGCATCCAAGCAGGAGCTGTTGAGGATGGCTGGCTTATTAGTGAGTGTTACAACGTTTTGAAATTATTTTCTGGGCTTCGTATGGTTTATTATAACGGCTCTATGGGTAATCGGGGAGAACCACTGAAGCCGTGGTTAATGACCCCCGGAGCCAACCCGAAGACCCCGCAGGAGCAGCGCTACAACCGGGCTCATGCTCGTTCAAGAACCATCATTGAGCGCGCGATAGGCCTGCTAAAAAGCCGAGGAAAAAATCCATTCATGCGCTCTTAAAGGGATTGCTGCTACCATATATGGTCAATTAGAGGCGTTTCTGAATGCAAATGAGCCTAACCATGCACGAGCATGGCAGTTTCGCACAGGTGGGATTTATCATCACAGATTGCTTACTGGTGTGCGTACGACCGGTGTCCGCACATTTGATAAATACGGATTTTTTTGTACTTACACACATTCTAAGTTTCATTCCTACGAAAGAATTTAGAACCTTTTCTACGCACAGGTTGATAAATGAGGCCCCAGATGTTCACTGGCCACATTTTCTCCAGAGTATCTGCCAATCAAACCACAGTCAATACACAGCCAGTACACCTTCATCACAGGCAGGGCTCCAGCATGCGACCTATTAGGTCGCATATGTAACCTAATTTTTTTAAGGTGCAAGTTAAAATTTAATTTGCGCCGGTGCCACTTGCAGGAGGACGAAGGAAAAAAAAAACATTTTTTTTCTCTCATCACTCCCGTGGCTATGTTAGTGCAGTCATGGTTGTGGTTGATAATAAAAATATTAGGCTACTTTCTGGCTCATTCCTGCGACTCCTATCTCTCCTCTCTCTCGCTCCCTGTCTCTGCCTGCCTGTCTGTCTTAATGCGTGACGTGCACAGACGTGCACTCACTGAATGATCACCGACGATCCCGCTAAAAAAAAAAACTAAACAAAGAAGATGAAGCGGTCTATCATTGATTATTTTAAGAAAAAGAATGTGTCAGAGGAGACTGTTGATGCTGGATCTGAAAATAGGGAAGCGACAAGCGAATTTTGGACTCGGAAACTGAGTCGAAAGGGCAAAGAAACTTTCCAGACTACAGCAGCGCACTGACATAGATTGTGTAACAAAGCGAAGAGTTGCCACTCCGCTCTATTTTCACTGGCTAACAGCAGCACACTGGTTTAGCTTGTCTATTCAGAGAAGAGGTTTCACTTCGGCTTATTTTTCAATCTATGTTATCACATGCATACTACTGCTCTTTCATTGGTAGCTGAATTGTTAGGTCTTTTTGATAATGTGATGAGTAGATTCTCATCCCCAGTCTCTAGTTTAGCCACACCCTGCAATCAATGATTGTCTGCAGGTGAGCCCAATCACTCCGAGCTCTCAAAGGTGGCTGTGAGCAGCCAGCAGCAGGGTTTGCCTCACTGACTCCACACTTGAGGGACACAGATTCCAACTGAGGTGGTTGCAGGAATGGGAGCTGCTTGAAAGCATAGGTGTGTGCCAGATCCCCCTTGGATAAATGGTTTTGTCATAAAACTTGCAGGCCCCAGGGAAAGGATGCCGGCCATGATTTAGTTGTTGCTGTTTCAAAGGAGCGCTGGCCACTGCTGTTTTTGCCCCTCCACAGATTTTTGTGTATGGTTACTGTGTTTATTGTGGATTAATTTTTGATATTTGCTTTTGTCAATTTATTGGTTTTGTTGTTGTTGTTTTTGTTTTATAAAAAAACAACTTTGTGGGGTTTTGTTAGTATCAGTACAGGTGGGCTGTCGTATGCTTGCAGGTAGTGGGTCACTGGGTGGAGGGTCTCTGTCTCCCTTTGTTTTTTGGGGGGGTCTTATTTGCATGTTTGTGTGCTGTGTATTTTAATTCTTGTGTTCTTTTGCTTTGCAGTGAGTGTGTGATCTCCTTCCCTCGCCCGTACCTGGTGGTGGTGGTGACTCCTCTCCCTCACTCCCCACTCCTGTAGGCTCCTTGTTAATTCCCCCCTTCCTGTACTGGTTTTTACCTTTCTTTACCTGTAGCTGTACCTTTTTAGCACAGTATAAATATATACATATATTTTTGATAATAAATTGTATATTTTTAAATAGGTTTAGTCTTGTGAATTCTTGAAATCTAAAAGTAGACTGGTACATAAATAAAATTAAGGGTCAAAACTGGAAACTCACGTCTCTGCTTCCCTTTTTTCTCTGTACTATAAGAACCTGTGAAAGGGGGTATTCTCTAGGTGAAAGTCCTAGAGTGGCGTTGTCACCTTTGTCGTCAGGGCTTACAGTTGCCCTTGTCACAATAAGCAATTTACATTGTTAAAACAAATAATAATTTAACATATTGTTACAGTAAAAAGTACTCTGTCAACCCTCAGGTGAAATAATTACTGATGCATCCTCTTGTCATTTTTGTTCAATCATTAATAACATATCATTTCCTGGTTTTATAGAAGTATCGGATCGGGACTCGGTTTCGGCAGATACTCAAAATCAAATGACTCGGACTCGGGGGCAAAAAAACGTGATCGGGACATCCCTACTTTCATTTTTATGTTTTGTTTATATGAAGAAGATGATCTATTTTGTACTGCTGCTGCAGAGAAACGTAAAGTTCAAATTAAAATATTTTGCAGACAAGTTTGGGTCATTTTTAATCTTTAAATTTCATCAACATGATAAGGTCATGCATTAATAACACGCTATACAAAGAAAAATATGGTGCTACCTAATTTCTTTTGGTGCTATTAAATGAAAAGCTAGGTGGCACCAGTGCTACCTGTGAAAAAGTTAGTCTGGAGCCCTGATCACAGGTATCACATGCTAACACTTTACCATAAGAGTACAACAATTAACATTAGTTAATGCTGTAATAAACATTAAGTAACAGGTAATAAACACTAAGTAACAGTCAACTAACAGTTAACTAATGTGTCTAAGAATCATGTGCTAATGCTGTTCATGCTAAGGTATTAATTTATGTTATTTAAGGGTTATTGTAGATATTATTAACATTAGTAAATGCCATAATAATCAGTAACTAACAGTTAATTAACCATTACAGCATTAACTAACGTTAACTAACGTGAATTGTTGTACTGTCAGTGTGCGAGTTAAGGGGGAGCTAAGGGGAGCACAACTCCCCTAGTGGTGACATGAGCTCCCCTGGCTGGAAACATTGTGAAATTTTGGGGCAGCAGTGCCTGCTCGGTGCCGGCCAGCACCGCACATGGGCGTGGCCACCCGGTCAGGTCTGCTGGATCTGGTTGATTATTATTATCAGTTGATTATTGATTGTGCAATGCCGAAATTCACAGTTAATCGCACTGTGTGCAGTAAACAATTTTGCAGAAGCAGGAGGACCTCATGATCTACGTCATGTCCATGTTCGCGCGCTACGTGCGTGACCGTGCATGTGCTCGTGCATGAGCACCCATACCGTACTGGAGCACACCCCCTCCAACCGTGCCAGAGTCATTTTAAGTTGATTTAATTAAACAGTCAAACGTTACTTTGGTCGTCCGTGGATTAATTTTTATCATGTGGATTGAAGTTTGCGTAGCCCATATAAATGCTTGGGAGATCTGTTGTTCAAATGAAATTAACCTGATCCATCGGGGCGTTTTATGTAAATATCCTGCATTAAGATATTAATGGTATCACCCATCTGCAATGAATTTTCTCTTTATAATAATCCTATGTCTGTTCTGTTGTAGGATATTAATGCAACGAGCAGCAGTTATACAGCGTTACTAAGAGGTGTAGGCTATTAATTCAGGCATAGGACTAACCTTACTATTGTTAAGGTGTGCATATGACGTGGTTCAAACTACCCATTAAAATGCATAGAAATGCAGGAAATTGAATCATGATGCTTAAAAATTTTTCGCCCCCCACATTCATTTCTTGGCTATAAAGTGACACGCATCCATGACACTTACCATTACTGACCTGCGTGCACACACACACACACACACACACACTCTGTCTCTCTCTAGGAATTATTTCAGGAGACTGTTTAGGCTCCAGTCTGCACAAACACACCACTTTACAACAGGCCACAAGAACACATTTGGACTGCAGGGTTTGTGGCCCAAACTGCATGGGATTAGCACAAGGTGGGCATGTCTGCAAAGGGGGGAGCTGTGGCTGCCCAGAGAACATTTTCATTCACACATCTGGAGGTCAGTGGTCAAGGGACCCGCTGGAAATGACAGTTTTCCCTTTTCCCTTGTTTGATCATGTGTTATGTTCTGAATACACATCCATACTGTACACATGTGGATACCTGTGTATATGTGTGTGTGTGTGTGTGTGTGTGTGTGTGTGTACCAGGCGTGGAGGTGCTGCTGTGGTCTCAGAGGTCAGCGAGCTGCCAGGCCGCTGCGAGTGCTGCCTGCTCAGCCTGCAAGCAGCCGGCCGGTCGGGTGTGTGTACATGTGTCCTGCAGAGAGAGAGAGCACAACACACACACGTGTTTCATTTCTACTGTCAGTGTGTAGGGTTAATATTAAACTACCAGTGAATTAATAGTAATATTAATATTAATGCCTCCACTCTCACTGGTCAACTCTGTCATGAGAGAGGAAAGCGGCTCGTTCCATCACACGACTGTCACATCAGGTCAGACTGAGGTCAGTGAGCCCATCTGAGCAAACACTTACCTTCAGCACAGGTGAGCTCCCAGCTGATTTCACTCGTGTGTGTGTGTGTGTGTCTGTTGGCACTGCTTCTCCTGAATGTTTCAGGTGATCTAACAGGAAGCTCCTCTGCTCGCCTGTTTGTGCTCTGAGTTCTGCTGACGTCACAAAGCCTCGCTGGAACGTTCCGAGCAGGTAGAGGCAGGTGAGCGGCCGCCTTCACCTGGCCAGCATTATGACGTCACAGCAGAGGCTCCCCTGGAGTTTACACTCTGCAGCCACATCCTCCAACACTGGAGGATTAATAACTACATTAATAATAAGTTGATTTGTGCAGAACCTCCAAAGTGCTGAACACAGGAGGAATGAAATAAAGCAGGAAGACGAGAGAAAAGACAGAGAGGCCAGTGAGCAGGACGAGTTTACAGCCACTTCCTGTTTCACACAGGAAACTGTCCAATGAGCTCAGTGGTCAGAGCTCAGCAGCGGCACAATGACAGTGTTGGGAAGTCAAGTCACTTCAAGCTGAGTGTGTTGCACCTTTAAACACAACACAGCACCGACCACAGTGCTGCACACAGTCACACAGAGGAGACATGAGAGGAAACATGAGAACACGCTGCTGTCCTGTGATTCCACATCATCATGTTAACATACTGATAGTGCAACAAAGCCAACGTGCACATTTTCTTCATGTTCAGGGCCCACAGGCTGACCCCCCCCCATGTGACGTGGTTTTGCTCTGTAGAGACACAAAGCCAGAGAGAGGCTTGGCTTTGTGCCTCTGACAGACGCTTCAACACGACGAGTCTGACGTCGAGCCTCACACGTGACCGATGATCATATTGTATTGATTGATAGTTTGTCATTTTTGGCAAATTTTCTGGCAATTTTCTGTTTTTATTCATATATTGATTCATTTATTTAGGCAAAATGTCTTAATTACACTTACATTTCTTAAATTTTTTAAAGAGGTCCAAAAAAAAAAAAAAAAAAAAAAAAAAAACTGGCCCAGGTTTAAAAGGATTAAATTGTTTGGAGCAGTGGTTCTCAATTTTATTTCAATCATATTCCCCCAGAAATATGTTTCCAGCCCAGTTCTCCCTGTCCATTGAAAAAAACAAAAAGTGTGCCACTGTGATTATGACACAATTACCCCAAACCAAAAAATGACTCATACAATTACCAGGTTTCAAGTTGTATTAACAAACAAAGACATAAGATAATAAACAAGACTAAGTGAAGGCCTCAAACACATTCCTTCTATAATCATTTGCAGAGATAAAGAGCTGTCAAATCTCTTTTCTGTCATCTTGACCCAGTTTATCCTGGTGGATGTGGCAGACGCTCACACTGTTGGGACGACGCTGACTCATACAACAGGGTTCCCAGTGGCGGTTATGCCCATGTTGCCGCCCTGGGCGAAATTACTGCCTTGCGCCCCTCCGTTCTAGCTGCGCGCGCGCACGTGCGCACGGCGAGAACTTCCAAGCGATAACGGCCGCTACCGGTGCCCCTCTGGCGGCTAGACGCGCCCCTCCCAGAGCAGGGGCGCCAACACCTGCACAAATACCTTTTTTGGAAAAATACTTTTTATATGGACAAAATCTTGTTTGCATAAAAAAAAGCCACTGGTCGGCATCAGGCGGGCCGGCCGCGGCACCGGCTTGATGCCTACAGGTGCCGCGCCCACCCGGTCAGGTCTGCCAGATCTGACAGGTGAGCGGCCACACATATTGCCATCCTCTCATTATAAATCAACTTTTGTTCATATGCGGCTGCAGCAGCACAACGGACAGTGACACAGACAACATGGTTGATTAGTGACTGCGCAATGCGGCCATTTGCCGGTAATTGCGGCATCAGGCGAGCCTACCTACTGGTTTACATATGCAAGTACAATACATGTGTATTTGCTTAGACCCCAATATTAGACGAGGGTGTTTTTTCAGGGCATTTTCAATGGAAAAAATATTGTCTTATATTCAGATGAATACGGTAATAGAAAACTGCTTTGCAGCGAGGATGATTTTTTTTTTTTTTTTTTTTTGCTCTCATGCCGCCCCCCCACGTGACATGAAAATATGCCGCCCCGGGCGGCTGCCCGCTTCGCCCGTGCCTAAAACCGCTACTGAGGGTTCCCACTCTTTCCTAGAAATTATTTCCCAGGTTTTCCAGAACGCGTGAGAACCCTGCACAATTACCTCAAAAACAGTTTTACCCTCAAACTCCACAGTTCAACACTACATAGTTATTAGTCTTTTCACATGTTTTCAGCAACCATATTCTAACTTATTTAACCTGTTTCAAATCAAATCTGGGATTTCACTTTATAGTCACTTTACTCAAATCATTTTCATTTGAGAGAGAGAGAGCTGAGAACCTTTCATTATGTTGCTAGACAAAATTCAAACTTCCCTCAGTCTCCCTGTCTCTCTCTGTCTGTGTGTCTCTCCCTGTCTGTCTGTCTCTCCCTGTCTGTGTGTCTCTCCCTGCCCTCTCTGCTGCCTAATGACATATGCAACATCTCCACATTACACTGTTAAAATAGATTTGTTGACTCAACTTGACTTAGTCAAGTCATCTTGTTGCTTTGACTGTGTTAAGTTGAGTCAACTTATATTGTCAAGGTTATTACACTTCAAAACACGAATTAATGCAACATGATGTCTGTTGACTCAACTTCATGTATCAAGTAAGTTGGACTAGAACATATTATTCAACAGAACTTAAAAAGATGTTTGTTGAACTCATTTTATCAAGTTCTTACAAACGTGAATCAAGTTGGCTCAACATGAAATACTTCATTGATACAACATGCAGTTTGTTGACTCAACTTCCCGTATCAAGTCATTTGGACAAGTTAATATTACTTAAGAGAACTAAACAGGATGTTGGTTGAACTTGACTTGTCAAGTTGCTTTAAAATGAATAATCAAGTTAGCGCAACATGAAATTAGATTTTTTTCTCAACTTCTATTACTATGTTACATACGTTTATATAAGTTGATAGAGATTTCAAAAACTTAAACTAATATCTACAAAGATAATTTACAGGAGTACTAGCTGAGTCAATCCTAGATATTAACACATGAAAAAATCGCTTAAAAGACATTTGAATCAAGACTTTTAATAAAATCTCAACAACTCAAGTCAAACCAGTGATGCTTTAAAATTAAATAGGTGTCAATGTTTGTCGACACGTCAAAAAAGACCTTGGGATACATAGACAAAAGAAAAGCCTTGACACCCTCTAACACATGCTCACTTTTGCTCAGGGCTGCTTATAACTGAAATTACACTGTGTCCCATGAATTAAAAGAGCATCCTTCCTTTGGGGAAAAACAATAAGTCTCTAATTAAGTAACTTGATCAACAAGAGTTCAGAGTTATATGAAACAATATATACAATATGAAAACAAAATAAACTGGTGTGACCCACAGAGGAGCTATACATTTCTTTTCTTTTTACTAAGTAGTGCCTCTTGCTGCTAACATTATAACCGTTTACATTGTGTGCCTGCACTGGACTCTATTTATAATGGGTTTCTGGGACTTTGCATCACTATGCATTTTTTACATTTTGCACTTTTTTAACACCTACTATGTTAGGCTGGCGAAATTTCGTTGTTATCTATGACAATGACAATAAAGCAATTGATTGATTGATTGAATAGATGAATAAAAAATGAGAATGCTTCATCTGGATAATGTAGACAATGTAGAGCCCTCACACCCTCACGCATCCTTGCTCTTCCAGGTCTGGTCAAAAACTGAAATTACACTGTCCCCCACGCATAAAAAATAGTATCCTTCCTTTGGGAAAAAACAACTCTCTCAGTAACTTGATCAACAAGAGTCAATTCTGAGGGAGTGTTCAGAGTTGCTGCAGTAAAATGCAGAAAGACACATAGAAAATTGTACCTGAGAAACTTGCTCAGGTCCAATTTCGACAAATGTGTCTGAGAGACACGAATGCACAATTAATGTTAAGAGAAATCGTTGAGAGGGTGGACAACTTAGGGCTCTAGTTTCGCAGACCTGGCGAGGCGCGGGCCAACTGGGTGTGGCCAAGTGGATTTTGCAAGTTTGGCACGCCGTGCGCCTTGGCGCAACTACTGCACCGTTCCTCCTACCGGCACAAGGGAGGAGAGAAGGCGTGGTGTGGGTTTGACACAGCCGATTCACTTTAAACCAATCAAATGAGCCCCTGTCCTCGCCTTTAAAATGCGCTGCGCGAAGGCGTAGTGGTAGTCTACACATTTGACATGGACAAAGAGAGCAGCCGCATCACACACTCAGTGAGGCCAGTCTTGGCTGCTGCAGTGTTGCTGGAGCTACCTGCCATCCATCTGTCCACCCATCCATCTAACCACCCATCCATCCATCCATGCATCTATCCTTAAATTCGTCTTCCTGAGTCCCCTGTCTTTCCATTACCTACCTGCCTCGCATCTCTCTTTTTCCAGCTCTGTCACCGTCTGTTAAAGTTATTGATTTTTACAAGCAAATATAAATTTTACTGTGAAGCCCCCATTTTTAATGAATGTTTTTACCTCAAAGGATAATCCTCGCCATATTCATATAAATAGCCTACATGTTTGTTTTGCAACTTTCGGCTCCATCACTTACTGATGCAACAACACACTAGAGATTAAAACAAAATCCGGTTCATGAAAGCTTTTACATTTGCTGTTCTAAACGCCCAGAGTCTGGTAAGGAACCGATGCATTTTACATTTTCTATATGTGTGGAATCAGGGTTTCCGTTAGAAAAAATTGGCACCGGACAACGTGACCGGCAGGTTTTCAATTTACCGGACAAATGTTTGAAATTCCGGTCAAATATTATCTGAATTTACTGAGCTTAAAATTATATGCAGGCTATATAAGAATGATATCAAGGCATGTCAATTTATAGCGTAATCTTTTTATTGAAAAGCAGGCTGTATCAAATAAAATTAGTGCCGTCAATTGACTCACATGCGTAACGTCTAAAATAAATAAATTAATATTGCACAAGCCTGTGCTCTTTTAACATGAACATTGCATACAATTGCAACTACAATTTGCAAACAAAAAAACGGGCTCATATCATTTTAATAACGCGGCGTGCTGCCAACTTGAAATCAAATAGATGCAATAAAAACTTAATTCAGCAGCTGAATTAAAATCAAAAGTCTCAAGTGTCTCTCCGCAACTTGCAATGCGCATCAGTCTTGTGACCTTGTTCTCCCCCAGGCGACTTTGCTGCGCTGTTTTGATCCGGTTCTGCAGAAAAAAACCCTCTCTCTCCCTCTGGTACACCGGAGCAGTGGCGGTTCTGCCTATGTTGCCGCTCTAGGCGAAATTACTGGCTTGTGCCCTTTCATGTTACTACTCCAACCGGGGCAGCATCAGTCGGCATCAGGCGAGCCGGCAGTGGCCGGCATTAAGCCGCTCACCTGTCAGATCCGGCAGACCAGACCGGGTGGGCGCAGTACCGGCCGGTGCCGCGGCCGGCCCGCAGGCCCGCCTGATGCCGACTGATGGTACTGATGGCATGTGCGGGTCAATACGGTAGTCTAGAAAACTGGCGATTTTTTTTTCTCGTGCGCCCCCAAGTCGATTGCGCCCTGGGCGGTTGCCCACACTGCCCATAGCAAAAACTGTCCCTGCACCGGAGACAGGGATCATGCAGTCTATTTTTTTTTTTTAAATTATAAATAAAATTACGTGGAAATTGACTGTTTTAATAAAATTCAAATTGTGAATATTTTCACCGGACATTTAAAAATTTCCGGACTTTAACAGATTTACCAGTCATAGTCCGGTGATTACCGGATAACGAAAACCCAGAGTGGAATATTTATATATATGGAAGAAGAACTGTGTAGTTAACACGAGCAGCGCCAGACACCATGACTGGAAAAAAGACATCACCGTACTGGATACATTTTTTGACTGACAGGTGATCAGGTCAGATAGTAGCATTGAATAGTGGTTTTTGTGGTTATTTATTGCATTGTTGATGTGTCTGACAATCTGTGAGGTTGTGGTGACGTGTGCGCACTGCCCGCCTGTCAGCCAAATTCCACTGCGCCGGCCCCACTGCGCCTTGCACCGAAAGTAGACGTGGTTTCAGGAGGCGAGCTCCCTCCCCCTGCTGCGCCCCCACTCCCATCTCGGCGCACCTAGGTCTGGGAAACTTGGAAACCGTCCGCCTCTTGCGTTGCGCTGGTCGAAACTAGCTCTGCGCGGGGTTCGCCTCACTGCGCCACCCTGCACTGCGCCGGGAAACTAGAGCCCTTAGTAATGTTTGAAAGTTTCTCAGGTACAATTTTAACTGTATGAGGCATGTTTTGGTTTGGGGTAATTGTGTCATAATCACAGTGGTGCACTTTTTTTTTTTTTCAATGGACAGGGAGAACTGGGCTGGAAACATATTTCTGGGGGAATATGATTGAAATAAAATTGAGAACCAGTGCTCCAAACAATTTAACCCTTTTAAACCGGAGCCAGTTTTTAGGACCTCTTTCAAAAACTTAAGAAAAATAAATGTAATTAAGACATTTTGCCTAAATAAATAAATCAGTATATTAATAAAAACAGAAAATTGCCAGAAAATTTGATCACTGAGCTCATTGGACTGTTTCCAGTGTGAAACAGGAAGTGGCTGTAAACCCATCCTGCTCACTGGCCTCTCTGTCAGCACTTTGGAGGTTCTGCACAAATCAACTTATTATTAATGTAGTTATTAATACTCCAGTGTTGGAGGCTGTGGCTGCAGAGTGTAAACTCCAGGGGAGCCTCTGCTGTGATGTCATAATGCTGGCCAGGTGAAGGCGGCCGCTCACCTGCCTCTACCTGCTCGGAACGTTCCAGCGAGGCTTTGTGACGTCAGCAGAACTCAGAGCACAAACAGGCGAACAGAGGAGCTTCCTGTCAGATCACCTGAAACAGACACACACACACACACACATACACACACACACACGAGTGAAATCAGCTATTACTACTATTATTACTATTAATTCACTGGTAGTTTAATATTAACACTACACACTGACAGTAGAAATGAAACACGTGTGTGTGTTGTGCTCTCTCTCTCTGCAGGACACACGTACACACACCTGACCGGCCGGCTGCTCGCAGGCTGAGTAGGCAGCACTCGCAGCGGCCTGGCAGCTCGCTGACCTCTGAGACCACAGCAGCACTTCCACGCCTGGTACACACACACACACACACACACACACACACACACACACAGACAGGTATCCACATGTGTACAGTATGGATGTGTATTCAGAACATAACACATGATCAAATCAGGGAAAAGGGAAAACTGTCATTTCCAGCGGGTCCCTTGACCACTGACCTCCAGATGTGTGAATGAAAATGGGTTCTCTGGGCAGCCACAGCTCCCCCCTTTGCAGACATGCCCACCTTCTGCTAATCCCATGCAGTTTGGGCCACAAACCCTGCAGTCCACATGTGTTCTTGTGGCCTGTTGTAAAATGGTGTGTTTGTGCAGACTGGAGCCTAAACTGTCTCCTCAAATAATTCCTAGCATGAATTATGAAATCACTGAGGTGGATTTTTTTTTTTTTTTTTTTTTTTTTGCCCACAAGCAAGACTTAAAACAAATGAAATTGATTTTTTTTTTTTTTTTTTTTCAAAATTATTTATTTTGTCAGAGATACACAACTGTCCACTGTAGTGGACACTGCGCATGAATGGTTAAAAAATGCAATTTAGTAGTTTTTTTTTTTATAGAAACCATTTTTTTATACAGCTCAAACAGAGGAAACATTATGGTAACTGATCATATACACAAGGTTCAATGTAAAAACAGCTCATAAAAGTATTAACAATGTGGTTACCACCAGTAACTGTGAAAAAGTAACTTAGTAAGTAAAGTAACATATTATTGCAATATAGCATGAGTAAAAGATTAAGCTATTATGAATATAATGTAAAAAACTTCATGGGCACAATGCCACCGTACAAACAATTTGCATACTGCATGTTACGTCAAGTAGGTGAGAATTATTTGATCACTGAACTTCAACAGTTATTTGTAAGAACAATACAATTTGTCACATTTTTATTAAATCCATGAATAGCAAGTTAAATTGCCAACATTTGATTAAAATGAAGTAAGAACAGAACACAGAAACAGGTTCAGCAAGTATGACAAAAGTCCCTAAATTTTCATTTGATGAGACGTAAGACACTTTGAATTGG
The DNA here is from genome assembly GCF_902150065.1 of Myripristis murdjan. Classification (NCBI taxonomy): domain Eukaryota; kingdom Metazoa; phylum Chordata; class Actinopteri; order Holocentriformes; family Holocentridae; genus Myripristis; species Myripristis murdjan. The sequence continues at coordinate 24,666,574 of NC_044001.1, read as the reverse complement.
AGCTCAGCGAATGTGGAAATGACTGAAACATTCTGGGCACAATGCCACTGTGCAGCCCTGGCAGACTTCCTGGCAGATCTCATCTCTGCAGCGACTGGCATTTTTCATGTCCATCAACAGTAGCCAGTGATGTCCTGGGGTGTAACAGATCCCCTGGTATATTCACAGCCACTTTCTTTGGGGACAGGAGGTGGTGAGGCATCGCTAGGCCTACCTCGGGAGCGCTTGTGTGACCCAACACTAAGCAGTGCTGCGGCAACTGAAGCTTTAAATTCAAGATCCTTCGCATTGCCATGCTTCTGGCGGTAAAGCATCTGTGCATTCACACAGGTGACACCCAAAAAGTGGAAAAAAATGCGCAAGTACCATTTCAGATTTTTACGCCGATTGGTGTACGTAGTCACACACCTATCCAAAAGATCAACACCTCCCATGCTGGTGTTGTAAACCTTGATGACATGTGGACGCAGGATTTGGATGATTTTTTTTCTCCTTCTTGGTTCACCTTTTGGCTGCATCTTGTGGATACTTCCCTGCATACGTGGAGGCAACATGGATTACCTGACTATCCAGCCACCGGGTCACAGTGATATTCCCTTCACTGGTCACCACTGAAGAGGCCCCTCTCCCTTCCTCAGTCAGTGTTTCTTTATCCTTCAGCTTAGCCTGTTGGCTCGGCAGGTTCCTGTGGCCTCAATGCCTTGGCTTTTTAGTTTCTCCAAAAGGGGGATGGAACAAAAGAAATGATCAAAGAACACTTTGTGGTTCTTCCATTTTATGTTCTCAAAAAGTTGGAGCACCACCTCTGCTGCCATGCCAAGCTCCCCCACTCGACTCCTGCCTCCAGTAGCTCCCTGGTATAGCTCAAACTGGTACATGTAACCAGTAGAGGCCCCAGCTCGAACCCACACTTTGAAGCCCCAGGGTTTGGGTTTCTTGGGAATGTATTGCTTGGTGGTGTGCTTTCCCTTAAAGGGGATGATTTGTTTATCGATTGACTGGATCTCCTCCGGCTCCGTGGCAGTTAAAAAAGTTGTGCGAAGAACATCCAGTACAGGGCGAACTTTGAAAAATTGGTCATCCCCAGCGTCATCATTCAGGTCCACCAAGTGCAGGTGTCGTTTGATCTCCTTGAAACGGTTTGCAGTCATTGCATCAGCGATGCCATTTTGCCGCAGCCCTGGGTTGGAGGACCAGTACATGCCAAGTCTTGGAAACTTGATGTACGACATCATCGGATTTATTCCCAGGAAGACTTTCAGTTCTGGTTTTGTCAAACCAAAGTTGATCTTGCCTTTGTACAGCGCATACACATTTGATTGATAAACAATCATATCAAGGAGACTGTCAGGAAAGAGACTCAAAAATATCTTAATGGGCTCCTCTCCCTGAACATGAACAGTGTTCTGGTGGTTTGGAGTATGTATTGCAAATCCTGTGTTTTTAAACAGTGTTTGAATATCCGTCCACTGTAGTGGACATGTGTTCTTGTGGCCTGTTGTAAAATGGTGTGTTTGTGCAGACTGGGGCCTAAACAGTCTCCTCAAATAATTCCTAGAGAGAGAAAGAGTGTGTGTGTGTGTGTGTGTGTGTGTGTGTGTGTGCGTGTGCGTGTGCGCGCTCAAGTCAGGAATGGTAAGTGTCATGGATGTGTGACACTTTATAGCCAATAAATAAAACTTAAATAAAGTAATATAAGTGTCTTATGTCATTATCAGCTTCAGTTATTTCATTTTTTATGTTTTGTTTTGTTTTTTGAACCCAGCTGATAATGTTATAACCAGCCAATAATGTGATACTTGTGATGAAGGTGTACTGGCTGTGTATTGACTGTGGTTTGATTGGCAGATACTCTGGAGAAAATGTGGCCAGTGAACATCAGGACTGTTGAGATGAGGAGGACTCAAGGTGACGGCCCACCTGCATATTTCTACCTGCCCATCTGCATGCCTGCAGCCCCACCCCCTGTGGCGGCGCCCCCAGCCAACAGAGCTGTCCCTGTAAAAATCCAACCCAGCAGACTCGGAGTCTCCTGGAGGCTCACGAGAAGCTGGGCAGGCTGGCAGAGAGAGACAGGGTGAGGGAGCAGAGGATGTCCCTGCTGTCCCAGAAGATGAAGCTCCAAGAAGAGCACAGTGCCAAGAAGATCACTGAGCTCCAGGATGTCATCCAGGAGCACAAGGCCACCATCAAAAGGCACAAGAAAACCATCAAGGAGCAAACCAAAATGATGGAGGCCCAGAGTGTGAGCGTCCAGCGAGAGAGGCAGCACTACTGGACGCTCCTGAAGAAGCGGGACAACACCATCCGAGAGCAGGACGAGCTCATCCACAAGCTCCATCGCACCATCGACAATGTGCAGAAACACCTGAGGGCCGTGGAGGAGTTCAACAGCAGACACAAGGAGGACAGGAAGGAGCTGAGGCTGCAGAAACAAGGGAAGGAGGAGGGAGAGAGAGAGGAGGAGGAAAGAGAGGAGAGACAGGCAGAGGAGGGAGAGAGAGAGGAGGAGGAAAGAGAGGAGAGACAAGCGGAGGAGGGAGAGAGAGAGAGGAGGAGGAAAGAGAGGAGAGACAGGTGGAGGAGGGAGAAAGAGAGAGGGAGGAAAGACATGTCAGGAGAGACATGCTGCAGAAAAACAGAAGAGGAAGAGCAGTAGACAGAGGAAAAAGAAAGAGAGAGAGATGAAAGACATGTCAAGAAAAAGATACTGGAGAAAACCAGAAAGGAAGAAGAAAGAGAGGAGCAGCAGACAGAGGAAAGAGAAAGAGATGACAGACGAGAGATGCAGGAGGAAGAGAGTGAGGAAGAAAATAAAGAGGAAGAAAGAGAAAAGCAACAACCAGAGGAGAGAATGAGAGAGAAGGATGAAAGACATGTCAAGAAAAAGTTGCGCGAGAAAAAGAGAAAGGAAGAAGAAAGAGAGTAGCAACCAGTGAAGGAGAGAAAGAGAGAGAAGGATGCAAGACATTGCAGGAGAAATGCTGAAGAAAAAGAGGAAAGAGAAAAGAGAAAAGCAACAGACAGAGGAAAGAGAAAGCGATGATAGACGAGAGATGCAGGAGGAAGAAAATAAAGAGGGAGAAAGAGAGGAGGAATATAAAGAGGAAGAAAGTGAGGAGGAAAATAAAGAGGAAGAAAGTGAGGAGGAAAATAAAGAGGAAGAAAGTGAGGAGGAAAAAAGTACAGAAACAGAGAGTGAGGAGTAAGAAAGTAGAGAAGATGAAAGTGAAGAGAAAGAAAATGTGGAGGAAGAAATGAAAGAGAACAAGAGTGAAGACAAAGAAGAAGAGGAGAGAGAAGTGGAAGAAAAAGAGAGAGAGAAGACAGAGCAGGAAGAGGAGGGAGGAGGAGAGGAGAAAATGACTGAAGAAAAAGAGAGAGAAAAAGAGGAGCAGGAGGAGGTGAAGAAGGCAGCAGGGGGCGCTCAAACATGGAGCAGCAAAGCTGCTGCCAACCTGCAGAGCGGCGACACCGAGCTCCCACAGCAGAAAACAGTCCAAGAAGAAAAGACAGGAGCAGAGCCGGGAGGAAGGAGGGAGACGCTCCAATGGCCTCCTCTCTCTCCAAAAGAGCTGCAGGAGCCACTCAGCAGACACAAACAGAGGGAGGAGATCGCCAGAGAGAGACAGAGAGAGGAAGAGAGAGAACGGAGGAGAGCCCAAGAGCACAGGAAGAGGATGGAGGCGGAAAAGAGGTACAAGAAGAAGAAAGAGCTGGAGAACATGGAGAGAGAAGAGGAGCGCAGGAGGAAGGAGCTGCAAGAGAGGAGAGAGAGAATCCAGAGAGCGCTGCAGGAGATCGCACAGCAAGACAGGGACAGGCTCCAACAACAGACGGGAGCAGAGGAGGAGAGGAAGAGGATGGAGGCACAAATGAAGGAGAAGAGGAGTGTTGAGCTGGAGAGCATGGAGAGTGAAGTGGAGCAGTGGAGGGAGGAGCTGGAGGAGAAAGAGAAGAGCCAAGGAGCCCAGGGCAAGATCAAAGAAAGAACCACAGGACTTCTGGGACACGCTCATCCAAGGGATCGGAGGGGAGGATGAGGAGACGGGAGAGGAGGAGGAGAAGAAGGAGGAGGAGGAGAAGGAGGAGGAGCAAGAGAAAGAGGAGGAAGAGAAGAAGGAGGAACATAAGAAGGAGGAGCCCAAAATGAAGCTGGGCGTCTTGGACAGGTTGAAGAAATGGAAGTTGGACAGAGAGAAGGAGCAGATCCTGAAGAGGATTGAAAAGTCTCACATGAAGGAGAAGAAGTTCTGCTCGCTCTGTAAAGGTCAGTATGTCTGTTTCCATGGCAACAGAGTGCAGTTTGTTCCCAGCTTCACTCTGCAGGCCACACTAACCTCTCACCTGCTTCCTGCAGAAAACTGCTGCCAGCACGTCAAGGACATCGAGACGGACAGGAGGAAGAAGCTGAGGCGTCAGGACGAGGACAGACGGAGGGAGGAGCTGCGCTGGAGGGAAAAACTGGTGGAGAAGGCGCAGAAAAAAGAGGAAGAGAAGAAGAAAAGGGAGGGCGGGCAGAAGAAGTCCAACTTAGAAGTTCGAAGTTCCTCCGTCTCCTCTGAAATTGGAATTTTTTTATTTCATTTCACACTCATCTTGAAAAAAAAATAGGATGAGATCTTCCAGACACACACATACACACACACACACAGAAAAGATACTGACTCCCCAGAAAAACAGAGATGCTGAGTCCGCGGCGTGGCAGAATCCTCAGTGGGACCACGCAAAAGAGAAGCTGACTCCCCTGCGCGGCATAGTCCCCAGCGGGACCACGCAGAAGAGACGCTGACTCCGCGGAGCGGCAGAGTCCTCAGTGGGACCACGCAGAAAAGATGCTGACTCCTCGGCGCGGCAGAATCTTCAGAGGTACCGTGCAGAAACGACGCTGGCTCTGCTGGCTCTGCTGGCTCTGCTGCCTCCGCGGCGCAGCAGCGTCCCCAGCTGGGCCACGTGGAACCTAGACGCAGCCCCGCTGCATTGCTGCACAGCGTGACGTCTTTGAAGCCGAGAATCCGTGAGTCCAGCATGGATCCTCGCTGACTTTCAGTGGACACTGTTTGTGTGGTGACCACACGGAATTAAAACCATAGAAATCTATGATTAAAACAGGTTACGTGTGAGGAGCACGTCGTGCTCATTTCACGGATTTCTGTGAGATCAGGTTGGGCAGACTCTATTACCACGTTATATGACGCAGAAAACGTCACGTTACCATGACAACAAAGAGTTAGTTGACGCCCCAAATGCTTCCCGTGGCACGTTGTGGGAGTTCTATGTAAGTCTGTCGGGTTACCCAACTCGTCGAAAACTGACGAGAAACAGGTGTCGGCATGTGACGCTAAGGGACCCTGACCATTCGTCAGGATGTTGACGCATTGGGAGTGAGAATGTGTTGAAATATAGCAAAAGCAGGTTTTGAGAGCAACTCGGTCCGTGACCAACATCAACTTCCTTCCGGTTCGTTGTTAATAGTGTCCGTGGCTACCACTGTAGCAACAACAAAAAAGTATTTTTACTACAATTTTGTAGGGAGATCTGAAAGAATGTACGTCGAAACGACAAAACTACGGATTGTATACATAAACCGAATGAATACTATGAAAAGAAAGTGTACACTTGTCGCTAGAAAAGTTATCAAAACAAAGCTAAAGCCACAAGCTATCTTAAAATACCGTATTTCACCAATTAATCGCCCGGGCGTTTAATATGCAAAATCGACTTGGACCCCGGGCGTTTAAAAGAACCAGGCGGCTATTCGCTGCAGGCCTTTATTTATTTTTGCACCAGGTCATTATCGTGATGACAGCTACTGTCCAACATATTTTCAGTCGGTTGATTTAATATTACGGTACACCCTTTTGTTCTAACGTTAGCTAGCGCTCTTATTTAGACAGAAAACGGAAGTGCCGCACTGTTATCGTGCGGCTAACTGTTTACTTCTGCAAAAATAAGGTGAATAGCCTTATTTTGGGTTACCTACATATGATGCAAATAATCGCCCCGGCGGTTATTCGGGTGGGCGTTTAATACGCAAAATGCGAGCAGACCCCAGGCGTTAATAAGAACCCGGCGGCTATTTGCGGCCGGGTGATTAATTGGTGAAATACGGTATAGCAATTTCCACCGAAAGTAGAAGAAATGTCCACCATGTTTTTTTTGTTCACACTGGGGAGAAACTGGGCAGTCATGTGACCGAAAGTATGCCCGCAGAAAAGACTAGGCAGATAAAACGTACCCAAGTCACAATTTCAGAGCCGTTTTTGTGAAATGACTACGTTTTGCCTTGTGGACCAACGAAGCTATTACACAATTTGGAATGAGACTGGGTTGGACTCTCACTGCTCCGTATCCTTTTGGCTCATGAGCCGAGGAGCTGAAGTTGGAGAAATGGAGTGCAGTTAAAAGTAAAAACTCTGAAATGTAAGAGAGGAAAAGTGAGAAGTTTGACAAAATGAAAGGAACTCCAAAGTGCACTGACGTCGGCTCTTGAGTAAATTTTCTTGGATGCTCTCCCTCCTGTGAAATTGAAGCGGCAGCACTTGAGTCTGCAGGAAATAATGCAGAAGTTTGTGTTGCTCCCATAGCAGAGACTCCACAGAACAAAGCATCAAGCAGCGACAGCTTTATTGAAGCGTCAGCCGCATCGCCGCGGCTTTTGAAGTGTGGGAGGAAACCGGAGCACCCGGAGAAAACCCACACGGACACGGGGAGACCACGCCCACTCCCACAGAGGGGGCGGGGCCGGAGGCTGAAGCCCGCCCTCCCTGCTGTGAGGCCACAGTGTTTCCACTGGGCTGCGCCTCACACTCTGAAAAAGGATGTGGCGGCATCTCGCCGTCTGTTGGAAATGACATCCTTTTTAAGAGCATGACCTCATCTTGAAAAAAAATCCATCAGGATGAGACCATCTTAGGGCTGTGTGTGTGTGTGCGTGTGTGTGTGTGTATGTGTGTGTGTGTATGTCCACTGTGTAAGTGTTAAAGGGAAACAGGGCTTGTTGGAAATGAGAGGGTGGGGGGGTGGTTTTGTGTGTGTGTGTGTGTGTGTGTGGTTGTGTGTGTGTAAGGGCTAAAGGAAGCAGGGCTTGTTGGAATTGAAAGGGGCAGGTGGGTGGTGGTTTTGTGTGTGTGTGTGTGTGTGTAAGGGCTAAAGGAAGCAGGGCTTGTTGGAATTGAAAGGGGCAGGTGGGTGGTGGTTTTGTGTGTGTGTGTGTGTGTGTGTGTGTGTGTGTGTGTGTGTGTGTCTGGAAGATCTCATCCTATTTTTTTTCAAGATGAGTGTGAAATAAAATAAAAAATTTCCAATTTCAGAGGAGACGGAGGAACTTTTCGAAGTAGGACTTCTTCTGCCCGCCCTCCCATTTCTTCTTCTTCTTCTCTTTTTTCTGCGCCTTCTCCACCAGTTTGTCCCTCCAGCGCAGCTCCTCCCTCCATCTGTCGCCTGACGCCTCAGCTTCTTCCTCCTGTGCGTCTCGATGTCTTTGACGTGCTGACAGCAGTTTTCTGCAGGAAGCAGGTGAGAGGTTAGTGTGGCCTGCAGAGTGAAGCTGGAGCAAACTGCACTCTGTTGCCATGGAAACAGACATACTGACCTTTACAGAGCGAGCAGAACTTCTTCTCCTTCATGTGAGACTTTTCAATCCTCTTCAGGATCTGCTCCTTCTCTCTGTCCAACTTCCATTTCTTCAACCTGTCCAAGACGCCCAGCTTCATTTTGGGCTCCTCCTCCTCCTCCTTCTTATGTTCCTCCTTCTTCTCTTCCTCCTCCTCCTCCTTCTCTTCCTCCTCCTCCTTTTTATGTTCCTCCTTCTTCTCTTCCTCCTCCTCCTTCTTATGTTCCTCCTTCTTCTCTTCCTCCTCCTCCTTCTCTTCCTCCTCCTCCTTCTCCTCCTCCTCTCCCGTCTCCTCATCCTCCCCTCCGATCCCTTGGATGAGAGTGTCCCAGAAGTCCTGTGCTTCTTTCTTTTCGTTCTTGCCCTGGGCTCCTTGGCTCTTCTCTTTCTCCTCCAGCTCCTCCCTCCACTCCTCCTCTTCACTCTCCATGCTCTCCAGCTTCATCTGTGCCTCCATTTTCTTCCTCTCCTCCTCTGCTCCCGTCTGTTGTTGGAGCCTGTCCCTGTCTTCCTGTGCGATCTCCTGCAGCGCTCTCTGGATTCTCTCTCTCCTCTCTTGCAGCTCCTTCCTCCTGCGCTCCTCTTCTCTCTCCATGTTCTCCAGCTCTTTCTTCTTCTTGTACCTCTTTTCCGCCTCCATCCTCTTCCTGTGCTCTTGGGCTCTCCTCCGTTCTCTCTCTTCCTCTCTCTGTCTCTCTCTGGCGATCTCCTCCCTTAGTTGGTGTCTGCTGAGTGGCTCCTGCAGCTCTTTTGGAGAGAGAGGAGGCCATTGGAGCGTCTCCCTCCTTCCTCCCGGCTCTGCTCCTGTCTTTTCTTCTTGGACTGTTTTCTGCTGTGGGAGCTCGGTGTCGCCGCTCTGCAGGTTGGCAGCAGCTTTGCTGCTCCATGTTTGAGCGCCCCCTGCTGCCTTCTTCACCTCCTCCTGCTCCTCTTTGTCTCTCTCTTTTTCCTCAGTCATTTTCTCCTCTCCTCCTCCCTCCTCTTCCTGCTCTGTCTTCTCTCTCTCTTTTTCTTCCACTTCTCTCTTCTCTTCTTCTTTGTCTTCACTCTTGTTCTCTTTCATTCCTTCCTCCACATTTTCTTTCTCTTCACTTTCATCTTCTTGACTTTCTTCCTCCTCACTCTCTTTTTCTGCACTTTTTTCCTCCTCACTTTCTTCCTCACTTTCTTCCTCTTTATTTTCTTCCTCCTGCATCTCTCGTCTGTCATCTCTTTCTCTTTCCTCTGTCTGTTGCTTTTCTTTTTCCTCTTTCCTCTTTTTCTCCAGCATTTCTCTCCTGGAATTTCTTGCATCCTTCTCTCTCTTTCTCTCCTTCACTGGTTGTTCCTCTCTTTCTTCTTCCTGTCTCTTTTTCTCAAGCAACTTTTTTTCGACATGTCTTTCATCCTTCTCTCTCTTTCTCTCCTCTGGCTGTTGCTTTTCTCTTTCTTCCTCTTTATTTTCTTCCTCACTCTCTTCCTCCTGCATCTCTCGTCTGTCATCTCTTTCTCTTTCCTCTGTCTGCTGCTCCTCTCTTTCCTCTTTCCTCTTTTTCTCCAGCATTTCTCTCCTGCAATGTCTTGCATCCTTCTCTCTCTTAGTCTCCTTCACTGGTTGCTCTTCTCTTTCTTCCTTTTTTCTGTTTTTCTTCAGCATGTCTCTCCTGACATGTCTTTCCTCACTCTCTCTCTCTCCCTCCTCCGCCTGTCTCTCCTCTCTTTCCTCACTCTCTCTCTCTGCCTCCTCTGCCTGTCTCTCCTCTCTTTCCTCCTCCTCTCTCTCTCCCTCCTCCGCCTGTCTCTCCTCTCTTTCCTCCTCCTCTCTCTCTCCCTCCTCTGCCTGTCTCTCCTCTCTTTCCTCCTCCTCTCTCTCTCCCTCCTCCTTCCCTTGTTTCTGCAGCCTCAGCTCCTTCCTGTCCTCCTTGTGTCTGCTGTTGAACTCCTCCACGGCCCTCAGGTGTTTCTGCACATTGTCGATGGTGCGATGGAGCTTGTGGATGAGCTCGTCCTGCTCTCGGATGGTGTTGTCCCGCTTCTTCAGGAGCGTCCAGTAGTGCTGCCTCTCTCGCTGGACGCTCACACTCTGGGCCTCCATCATTTTGGTTTGCTCCTTGATGCTTTTCTTGTGCCTTTTGATGGTGGCCTTGTGCTCCTGGATGACATCCTGGAGCTCAGTGATCTTCTTGGCACTGTGCTCTTCTTGGAGCTTCATCTTCTGGGACAGCAGGGACATCCTCTGCTCCCTCACCCTGTCTCTCTCTGCCAGCCTGCCCAGCTTCTCGTGAGCCTCCAGGAGACTCCGAGTCTGCTGGGTTGGATTTTTACAGGGACAGCTCTGTTGGCTGGGGGCGCCGCCACAGGGGGTGGGGCTGCAGGCATGCAGATGGGCAGGTAGAAATATGCAGGTGGGCCGTCACCTTGAGTCCTCCTCATCTCAACAGTCCTGATGTTCACAATCAAACCACAGTCAATACACAGCCAGTACACCTTCATCACAGGTATCACATTATTGGCTGGTTATAACATTATCAGCTGGGTTCAAAAAAAAAAAAAAATGAAATAACTGAAGCTGATAATGAAATAACACACTTATATCACTTTATTTAAGTTTTCTTTATTGGCTATTAAGTGTCACACATCCATGACGCTTACCATTCCTGACCTGAGTGCACACACACACACACACACACACACACACACACACACACACACACCCTCTGTCTCTCTCTAGGAATTATTTGAGGAAACTGTTTAGGCCCCAGTCTGCACAAACACACCGTTTTACAACAGGCCACAAGAACACATGTCCACTACAGTGGACGCATACTCAAACACTGTTTAAAAACACAGGATTTGCAATATATACTCCAAACCACCAGGGGGGTGTCTTCTAAATCTACTCTCTATTGTATATTTAATAATTGTCTCTATCAACAATCATAACTGAGATATTGCATCATAAATCCAAGATGGCCGACAACAGTGCACATGGCACGGTGTCCTCTGGGATATCTGTCAAATCCTTTGATTCTACAAGGAAAATGCCGGCACAAAAAATGTTTAGTAGTAAGGAATACTATTAAGGAATTTTTAGTAAGTAATTTTTTCGCTCTGTCTCCAGATGTAAGTGTCCACTGTAGTGGACATCATGCACCAGTGGTTAGATTTGCATCATAAGGACATTATGTGTGAATTTGCTAAAGTAGCTATAATTATTTTTCTTATATGGTATTTACTATCTAAATATTAGACAGTAAATATATTTACTGTCTAAATATTATTAAAAACGAATTTGGTAATCATATATATGCAATCTATTATATTATTGATGATATATTCCAACATAACAATGAGAAACTACAAGTAAAAATAGGGTAAAATTAGGGTAACATTTTTATCGAACAGCTATCCGCATGAAATTTTCCCAACTGCTTGCCTAAGTCATGAGAAATATGTTTTGTATTACAAGTTTTTTATATTTTATGTCCATATATGCTAATTTCCTATGTAAATACACTCATTTGCGTGTATTTCTACAATGGACAAGACCTGGTTCACAAGTGTTGTTTTGTTGTTGTTTTTTCAGACAGTGTACAAAAGGTTTTATAGAGGAACTCAGCTCACTTTTCTGTGTCATTTCTTGAATCATAAAATAGGAAATAAAATAATTCAAATCTACAGGCTCACATAGCCAAGGCTATTGTGCATTTCCTTCTCATTAATAATCTGATATAGAATGAAATTATAGAAAGCAAAGTTAGCTAAAATTGCCCGGCGCAGGAAACAGCATTTTTGCCTATATTGTCTCCTCTTGACTGAACTTTACAATATATGTTCCTAGGTAGATAAGTGTATGTGGTGTGTGTCTGTGTGTGTCTGTGTGTGTGTGTGCACGCGCGCATGCATGCATGTTCAATTCCATTGCATTGTTATGCTGAGTAGAAGCCCATGCATGAGTTTAACAAAATATTAATGTCTTTATGTTCTAAAAAAAAAAAAAAAAAAAAAAAAAAAAAACAGGATCAGGACAGACAGGAGAGGAGTCAGTTATACAGGGTGATCACAGAAATACCAGAATCAAGTGGATCAGAATGCAGTGATGATGACAGTGATTATCAGCCAGTTAGGCCATCCAGAAACAGAAAGAGCAGGGACACTGAGATTGAGAGTGAATCAGGAGAAGAAGGGAATGAGGGAGAAACAGGAGAAGAGATTGAAGATGATGGTGAAACAGGAGAAGTGATTAAGGGAGGTTTAGGGAAACCAAAAAGAAGGACCTGGAGGATAAAAGACAATGATTATGAGGGACAGCCAACAACATTTCAGGCCCAGAACACTGTTCATGTTCAGGGAGAGGAGCCCATTGAGATATTTTTGAGTCTCTTTCCTGACAGTCTCCTTGATATGATTGTTTATCAATCAAATGTGTATGCACTGTACAAAGGCAAGAGCAACTTTGGTTTGACAAAACCAGAACTGAAAGTCTTCCTGGGAATAAATCTGATGATGTCGTACATCAAGTATCCAAGACTTGGCATGTACTGGTCCTCAGTACATGCCAAGGGCTGCGGCAAAATGGCATCCCTGATGCAATGACTGGAAACCGTTTCGAGGAGATCAAACGACACCTGCACTTGGTGGACCTGAATGATGACGCTGGGGATGACCGATTTTTCAAAGTTCGCCCTGTACTGGATGTCCTTCCTTTCTTGACTGCCATGGAGCTGGAGGAGTTCCAGTCAATCGATGAACAAATCATCCCCTTTAAGGGAAAGCACACCACCAAGCAATACATTCCCAAGAAACCCAAACCCTGGGGCTTCAAAGTGTGGGTTCAAGCTGGGGCCTCTACTGGTTACATGTACCAGTTTGAGCTATACCAGGGAACTACTGGAGGCAGGAGTCCAGTCGGGGAGCTTGGCATGGCAGCAGAGGTGGTGCTCCGACTTTTTGAGAACATAAAATCAAAGAACCACAAGTGTTCTTTGATCATTTCTTTTGTTCCATCCCACTTTTGGAGAAACTAAAAGGTCAAGGCATTGAGGCCACAGGAACCTGCCGAGCCAACAGGCTAAGCTGAAGGATAAAGAAACACTGACTGAGGAAGGGAGAGGGGCCTCTTCAGTGGTGACCAGTGAAGGGAATATCACTGTGACCCGGTGGCTGGATAATCAGGTAATCCATGTTGCCTCCACGTATGCAGGGAAGTATCCACAAAATGCAGCCAAAAGATGGACCAAGAAGGAGAAAAAAAATCATCCAAATCCTGCGTCCACATGTCATCAAGGTTTACAACACCAGCATGGGAGGTGTTGATCTTTTGGATCAGTGTGTGGCTACATACACCAATCGGCGTAAAAATCTGAAATGGTACTTGTGCATTTTTTTTTTTACACTTTTTGGATGTCAAGTGTGTGAATGCACAGGTGCTTTACCGCCAGAAGCATGGCAATGGGAAGGATCTTGAATTTAAAGCATCAGTTGCCGCAGCACTGCTTAGTGTTGGGTCACACAAGCGCTCCTGAGGTAGGCCTAGCAATGCCTCACCTCCTGTCCCCAAAGTAAGTGGCTGTGAATATACCAGGGGATCCGTTACACCCCAGGACATCACTGGCCACTGTTGATGGACATGAAAAATGCCAGTCGCTGCAGAGATGAGATCTGCCAGAGGAAAACAAAGTATGTCTGCCAGGCCTGCACAGTGGCATTGTGCCCAGGATGTTTCAGTCATTTCCACACTCGCTGAGCTCCAATTCAAAGTGTCTTACGACTCATCAAATGAAAATTTAGAGACTTTTGTCATACTTGCTGAACCTGTTTCTGTGTTCTGTTCTTACTTCATTTTAATCAAATGTTGGCAATTTAATTTGCTATTCATGGATTTAATAAAAATGTGACAAATCATATTGTTCTTACAAATAACTGTTGAAGGTCAGTGATCAAATAATTCTCACCTACTTGATGTAACATGCAGTATGCAAATTGTTTGTACAGTGGCATTGTGCCCATGAAGTTTTTTACATTATATTCATAATAGCTTAATCTTTTACTCATGCTATATTGCAATAATATGTTACTTTACGTACTAAGTTACTTTTTCACAGTTACTGGTGGTGACCACATTGTTAATACTTTTATGAGCTGTTTTTACATTGAACCTTGTGTATATGATCAGTTACCACAATGTTTTCTCTGTTTGAGCTGTATAAAAAATGGTTTCTATAAAAAAAAGAACATTTACTACTAAATTGCATTTTTTAACCATTCATGCGCAGTGTCCACTACAGTGGACAGTTGTGTATCTCTGACAAAATAAATAATTAAAAAAAAAAAAAAAATCAATTTCATTTGTTTTAAGTCTTCCTTGTGGGTAAAAAACACAAAAAACACTGAAAAAAAAATCCACCTCAGTGATTTCATAATTCATGCATGAAAGGGCTAGGAATTATTTCAGGAGACTGTTTAGGCTCCAGTCTGCACAAACATACCATTTTACAACAGGCCACAAGAACACATGTGGACTGCAGGGTTTGTGGCCCAAACTGCATGGGATTAGCAGAAGGTGGGCGTGTCTGCAAAGGGGAGAGCCGTGGCTGCCCAGAGAACCCATTTTCAGTCAGATACTTGGAGGTCAGAGGTCAAGGGACCCGCTGGAAATGACAGTTTTCCCTTTTCCCTTATTTGATCATGTGTTATGTTCTGAATACACATCCATACTGTACACATGTGGATACCTGTGTATATGTGTGTGTGTGTGTGTGTGTGTACCAGGCGTGGAGGTGCTGCTGTGGTCTCAGAGGTCAGAGGTCAGCGAGCTGCCAGGCCGCTGCGAGTGCTGCCTGCTCAGCCAGCGAGCAGCCGGCCAGCCGGGTGTGTGTATGTGTGTCCTGCAGAGAGAGAGAGAGCACAACACACACACGTGTTTCATTTCTACTGTCAGTGTGTAGTGTTAATATTAAACTACCAGTGAATTAATAGTAATATTAATATTAATGCCTCCACTCCCACTGGTCAACTCTGTCATGAGAGAGGAAAGCGGCTCGTTCCATCACACGACTGTCACATCAGGTCAGACTGAGGTCAGTGAGCCCATCTGAGCAAACACTTACCTTCAGCACAGGTGAGCTCCCAGCTGATTTCACTTGTGTGTGTGTGTGTGTGTCTGTTGGCACTGCTTCTCCTGAATGTGTCAGGTGATCTGACAGGAAGCTCCTCTGCTCGCCTGTTTGTGCTCTGAGTTCTGCTGACGTCACAAAGCCTCGCTGGAACGTTCCGAGCAGGTAGAGGCAGGTCTTCACCTGGCCAGCATTATGACGTCACAGCAGAGGCTCCCCTGGAGTTTACACTCTGCAGCCACAGCCTCCAACACTGGAGGATTAATAACTACATTAATAAGAAGTTGATTTGTGCAGAACCTCCAAAGTGCTGAACACAGGAGGAATGAAATAAAGCAGGAAGACGAGAGAAAAGACAGAGAGGCCAGTGAGCAGGACGGGTTTACAGCCACTTCCTGTTTCACACTGGAAACTGTCCAATGAGCTCAGTGATCAGAGCTCAGCAGCGGCACAATGACAGTGTTGGGAAGTCAAGTCACTTCAAGCTGAGTGTGTTGCACCTTTAAACACAACACAGCGCCGGCCACAGTGCTGCACACAGTCACACAGAGGAGACATGAGAGGAAACATGAGGACAAGCTGCTGTCCTGTGATTCCACATCATCATGTTAACATACTGATAGTGCAGCAAAGCCAACGTGCACATCTTCTTCATGTTCAGGGCCCAAAGGGTCACTCCCCCCCAGGTGACACGGTTTTGCTCTGCAGGGACACAAACCCAGAGAGTGGCTTTGTGCCTCTGACAGACGCTTCAACACGACGAGTCTGACGTCGAGCCTCACACACGTGATTGATGATCAGATTGTATTGATTGATAGTTTGTCATTTTTGGCAAATTTCCTGGGAATTTTCTGTTTTTATTCATATATATTGATTCATTTATTTAGACAAAATGTCTTAATTACACTTATATTTATTAAATTTTTGAAAGAGGTCCAAAAAAAAAAAAAAAAAACTGGCCCAGGTTTAAAAGGGTTAAATTGTTTGGAGCAGTGGTTCTCAATTTTATTTCAATCATATTCCCCCAGAAATATGTTTCCAGCCCAGTTCTCCCTGTCCATTGAAAAAAAATATATACATATGCACCACTGTGATTATGACACAATTACCCCAAACCAAAAAATGACTCATACAATTACCAGGTTTCAAGTTGTATTAACAAACAAAGACATAAGATAATAAACAAGACTAAGTGAAGGCCTCAAACACATTCCTTCTATAATCATTTGCAGAGATAAAGAGCTGGCAAATCTCTTTTCTGTCACCTTGACCCAGTTAATCCTGGTGGACGTGGCAGACGTTCACACTGTTGGGACGACGCTGACTCATACAACAGGGTTCCCACTCTTTCCTAGAAATTATTTCCCAGGTTTTCCAGGACTGGTGGGAACCCTGTACAATTACCTCAAAATTACCTCAAAAACAGTTTTACCCAAACTCCACAGTTCAACACTATATAGTTATTAGTCTTTTCACGTTTTCAGCAACCATATTCTAACTGATTTAACATGTTTCTAATCAAATCTGGAATTTCACTTTGCAGTCACTTTACTCAAATAATTTAATTTGAGAGAGAGACCTGAGAACCTTTCATTATGTTGCTAGACAAAATTCAAACTTCTCTCAGTCTCCCTGTCTGTGTCTCTCCCTGCCCTCTCTGCTGCCTAATGACATATACAACATCTCCACATTATACTGTTAAAATAGATTTGTTGACTCAACTTGACTTAGTCAAGTCATCTTGTTGCTTTGACTGTGTTAAGTTGAGTCAACTTATATTGTCAAGGTTATTACACTTCAAAACACGATGTCTGTTGACTCAACTTCATGTATCAAGTAAGTTGGACTAGAAAATATTATTCAATAGAACTTAAAAAGATGTTTGTTGAACTGATTTTATCAAGTTCTTACAAATGTGAATCAAGTTGGCTCAACATGAAATACTTCATTGATACAACATGCAGTTTGTTGACTCAACTTCCTGTATCAAGTCATTTGGACAAGTTAATATTACTTAAGAGAACTAAACAGGATGTTGGTTGAACTTGATTTGTCAAGTTGCTTTAAAATTAGGGCTGTCAAAATTAACGCGTTAACCCGGGAAGATTAATTTCTGGAATTAATGCGACAATTTTTTTTACGCAATTAACGCATGCGCAGAGCGACCAGCCTCGTATATCCCACAATTCAACTCCAACCCGCCTACTCGTCTCGTCTGTGATCCGAGTGAGATGGAGGAAGAAACTGTTGGCCCACTGGATGGAAAGTTCGAATATAAAAAAGACAAAGATGGAAAAATAAATAAACACATTGTGATTTGCACACACTGCAGGAAGGAGTTTTCCTTTCACCGAAGCACCTCGAGCTTAAAGTACCATCTCAACGCCAAGCATACATTTGTGGGGGCTTCAACCTCAGGTGCAACCCTTGGCTTACGCCAGACAACCCTCACCGACCGCAGGTCATTAAGTAAGTCTACCTCTGACAAGCTGACTGACACAATCGCAAAATGGATAGCCCGGGATTGCAGACTGATTAACATCGTCGAGGACAAGGGCTTCGCAGAAGTTTTGAAAGCTGCAACTCTCGACGCATTCTACAAGTCACCGTCAAGAGGCACGGTAATAGCTAAAATCCACAAACTTTATGAAACTAAAAAGAAAACAAAGGAAGAGGATTTGGCTTCAGCGGATTATGTTGCCCTGACAGGTGACCACTGGACCTCAGTGAGTAACAATAATTATCTGGGTGTAACTGCGCATCACATCACTAAAACCTGGGAACTGAAATCATTTGCGCTAACTGTAATGAAAACACAAGAGCGTCACTTTGCAGAGGCATGTGCAGAACAGTTTCTAACAGTAGCACGCAAGTGGGAAATTGAAGAAAAAATCACAACTATTGGGACGGACAGTGCTCGTAATATGACAGCTACAGTGAGAAGACTGCCCTATGAGCTCATGCCCTGCATAGCTCACATTCTTCAAAGGAGCATCACGGTGAGCCTCTCTGACAATGGATTTGTAAATGTACTGGCCAAGTGTCGCAAAATTGTCGGCCACTTTAAACACAGCCCGGCAAATGCCATGGAGCTTCAAGTACAGCAAGCGGCCCTTGGACTGCAGCAGGAGCCACTAATCCAGGACATCTCAACACCCTGGAATTCCACACTAGAAATGATCAAGCGTCTGAACCGTAATCAAGCAGCAATTAAAGCTACCCTGGAACAACAGCAACACAAACTTGTTTTGCTGACACTACCAGAATGGGACAAATTGCAGAGACTGAGTACTCTTCTAGAGCCCTGCAAGTAAGAAATCCACATCATTATTATTATTATTGTTATTGTTATTTATTACTACTACAAGTTAAAAAATTAAATTAAACTGATTAAATTCAAAATAAATGTTTATTTGTAAATGTAACAACTTTTGTTCTAATGACTGTCTGTGTGTGTGTGTGTGTGTGTGTGTGTGTGTGTGTGTGTGTGTGTGTGTGTGCGTGCGTGCGTGCGTGCGCATGCGTGTGTTCTGCTGCAGGTATATCACTGAGATTCTGGGTGGAGAGGCCTATGTCTCCTGCTCAGTAGTACTGCCTGCCCTCTGCCACTTGCGTCATGTAATGGAAATCTCTGATGAGGACCCTGCATATGTGATGAAATTTAAGACAACATTCAAGGAGGACCTAGCCTCCCGCCAAGAAAAAAACAACATTGCATGGCTCAAGCTTGCAACTGCACTGGATCCACGTTTCAAAGACTTGAAGAGCCTGCCCAAGAGTGAAAGAGAAGAGGTGTGGACCAGACTTGCAGGCATACTGCATGAACAATCAACCAGAGGGCTCTAGTTTCGCAGACCTTGGGTGTGGCCAAGTGGATTTTGCAAGTTTGGCACGCCGTGCGCCTTGGCGCAACTACTGCGCCGTTCCTCCTACCGGCGCAAGGGAGGAGAGAAGGCATGGTGTGGGTTTGACACAGCCGATTCACTTTAAACCAATCAAATGAGCCCCTGTCCTCGCCTTTAAAATGCACTGCGGGAAGGCGTAGTGGTAGTCTACACATTTGACATGGACGAAGAGAGCAGCGGCATCACACATTCAGTGAGGCCAGTCTTGGCTGCTGCAGTGTTGCTGGAGCTACCTGCCATCCATCTGTCTACCCATCCATCTAACCACCCATCCATCCATCCACGCATCTATCCTTAAATTCGTCTTCCTGAGTCCCCTGTCTTTCCATTACCTACCTGCCTCGCATCTCTTTTTTCCAGTTCTGTCACCGTCTGTTAAAGTTATTGATTTTTACGAGAAAATATAAATTTTACTGTGAAGCCCCCATTTTTAATGAATGTTTTTACCTCAAAGCATAATCCTCGCCATATTCATATAAATAGCCTACATGTTTGTTTTGCAACTTTCGACTCCATCACTTACTGATGCAACAACACACTAGAGATTAAAACAAAATCCGGTTCATGAAAGCTTTTACATTCGCTGTTCTAAACGCCCAGTGTCTGGCAAGGAACCGATGCATTTTACATTTTCAATTTGTGTGGAATCAGGATTTCCGTTAGAAAAAATTGGCACCGGACAACGTGACCGGCAGGTTTTCAATTTACCGGACAAATGTTTGAAATTCCGGTCAAATATTATCTGAATTTACTGAGCTTAAAATTATACGCAGGCTACATAAGAACGATATCAAGGCATGTCAATTTATAGCGTAATCTTTTTATTGAAAAGCAGGCTGTATCAAATAAAATTAGTGCCGTCAATTGACTCACGTGCGTAACGTCTAAAATAAATAAATAAATATTGCACAAGCCTGTGCTCTTTTAACATGAACATTGCACACAATTGCAACTACAATTTGCAAACAAAAAACGGGCTCATATCATTTTAATAACGCGGCGACTTGAAATCAAATAGATGAAATAAAAACTTAATTCAGCAGCTGAATTAAAATCCAAAGTCTCAAGTGTCTCTCCGCAACTTGCAATGCGCATCAGTCTTGTGACCTTGTTCTCCCCCAGGCAACTTTGCTGCGCTGTTTTGATCCGGTTCTGCAGAAAAAAAAACCCTCTCTCTCCCTCTGAGCAGTGGCGGTTCTGCCTATGTTGCCGCTCTAGGCGAAATTACTGGCTTGCGCCCTTTCATGTTACTACTCCAACCGGGGCAGCATCAGTCGGCATCAGGCCGGCATTAAGCCGCTCACCTGTCAGATCCGGCAGACCAGACCGGGTGGGCGCAGTACCGGCCGGTGCCGCGGCCGGCCCGCCTAATGCCGACTGATGGTACTGATGGCATGTGCGGGTCAATACGGTAGTCTAGAAAACTGGCGATTTTTTTTTCTCGTGCGCCCCCAAGTCGATTGCGCCCTGGGCGGTTGCCCACACTGCCCATAGCAAAAACCGTCCCTGCACCGGAGACAGGGATCATGCAGTCTATTTTTTTTTTTTTTAATTATAAATAAAATTACGTGGAAATTGACTGTTTTAATAAAATTCAAATTGTGAATATTTTCACCGGACATTTAAAAATTACCGGACTTTGGCAGATTTTACCAGTCATAGTCTGGTAATGAAAACCCAGAGTGGAATATTTATATATATGGAAGAAGAACTGTGTAGTTAACACAAGCAGCGCCAGACACCATGACTGGAAAAAAGACATCACCGTACTGGACACATTGTTTGACTGACAGGTGATCAGGTTGGGTTTCCATTACGCTGGCAAACGGTGCCAATCTCCTTTGATCTGACATCAGTTGTGACGGGACAGTCGATATGGAGATACATTTATGTGCTGATTGAGATAGTAGCATTGAATAGTGGTTTTTGTGGGTATTTATTGCATTGTTAATGTGTCTGACAATCTGTGAGGTTGTGGTGACGTGTGTGCACTGCCCGCCTGTCAGCCAAACTTCCACTGCGCCAGCCACGCTGCGCCTTGCGCCGAAAGTAGACGTGGTTTCAGGAGGCGAGCTTTTGGCGCACCTCGGCGAAGCCTTTTGGCACGGCGCAGTGACAATTTGTCACTGCGCCAAGCCGAATCTGTGGACACCTCCCCCTGCTGCGCCGCCACTCCCATCTCGGCGCAGATCCGTCTGCGAAACTTGGAAACCATTCGCGTTGCGCTGGTCAAAACTAGCTCTGCGCGGGGTGCGCCTCACTGCGCCACCCTGCACTGCGCCGGGAAACTAGAGCCCAGAAGGTCTCTGCAGATGTCTCAAGCAGGGCCACCCAGGAAGAAGATGAACCTCCTTCAGATGGGCTCAGATTCAGAATCTGATGAAGAGGTGCAGCCTGACAGAGAC
This sequence comes from Myripristis murdjan, assembly GCF_902150065.1. Taxonomy (NCBI): domain Eukaryota; kingdom Metazoa; phylum Chordata; class Actinopteri; order Holocentriformes; family Holocentridae; genus Myripristis; species Myripristis murdjan. The sequence goes on along the minus strand of NC_044001.1, from coordinate 24,645,555 downwards.
ATACACAGGTACAGAGTGTGATGTACTGTTTTGTATAGCACCAGGCGTAGTGACACAAGTAATATGTCAACTGTGAGTGCTGCTGCTGCGCAGTTATACTAACGTCGCGCCCAGGTCAAGTCCAGCCGAGTCCAGTAATCGCTAGTCAGTCCTAAGTTAGTGTTATGTTTAAGCCAGTCAATAAAGTTGATTGAATGCAGTCGCCGTCTCCTGATAATTCTGCATAACACTACATGGTGTCAGAAGTGGGATAAGACGTCAGGAAAATGGCTAAGTTCCCACCTCCCGAGAACTTCGACTTCTCTCGCCCAGAGCAGTGGCCCGAATGGCGGCAGAGGTTTCATCGTTTCAGAATAGCGACGAAACTCAACAAGGAAGATGGAGAGGTACAGGTGTGTACTTTACTCTACGCCTTGGGGAAAGAAGCGGAGCAAGTTTTTAAAACTTTCACGCTTGCTGAGGACGAAGATCCGAATTCTTATGAGACTGTTTTGAACAAACTGGACAATTACTTTGTGCCGAAAGTGAATACGATTCACGAGAGGGCCCGCTTTCATCAGCGCACGCAAAAGCCGGGTGAAAAGGCGGAGGAGTATATCAGAAGCCTGCACGAGCTTGCTACAACGTGTGCATTTGCCGACGCCAAGGATGAGAATATCCGTGACAGGTTGGTCATAGGGATATCAGATAAAGAGCTTTCAGAGAAGCTACAGCTTATGCCCGACTTGACGCTCCAGAAAGCGATGGAGCTCGTGAGGCAATCAGAGCAAGTGAAGCAGCATGTTAGCGAGCAAGGGGCTAGCGGTAATGCTAACTTTGCACAGCACATGAGTGAGGTAGCCTCCTCCAGTCGTGGGCGCGCTCCTCAGAGGGAAATAAACAGAGACACACAAATGGGCATGGACAGTCACAGAATAAAGGGGCCACGGCAAGACAAGGACAACATGGACACAAAGGAGGACGCAAGTGCAACAGATGCAGGCGTGTGCATACCAAGGATGACAGATGTGCTGCACGTAATGCTGAATGCCGCAACTGTAGGAAGCTGGGACACTTTGCGGTCGTTTGCCGCTCCCGTGTTGTCAGTGAGATCAGTGAGACACTCTTAAGAGTGCGGGATTAAAACTGAATCATGAGAAATGCCTTCTGCGTCAGCGTCGACTCAACTATCTCGGACATTGCATCGACAAGCATGGCATTCGTCCAGATGAAGCCAAAGTCAAAGCTGTCACTGAGCTTCAGCCACCAAGCAGCGTCTCCGACTTGAAGAGGATTCTCGGAATGATCCACTACTTGGGCCGGTATTTGCCAAACCTGTCAGAGACTGCAAAGCCTCTCAACGACCTACTCAAGGCTGACGCAACATGGACTTGGAGTGCAGTACAAGAGGAAGCCTTCAAGAAGGTGAAAATGCTCGTCACAGAGTCTCCTGTGCTGGCATTCTATGATGTGAATAGGCCAACTGTTGTTAGCGCAGATGCTAGTAGTTATGGCATAGGGGGAGTCATACTACAGGAACATGATGGTCAGCTAAAACCCGTTAGCTTTTGTTCTAGAACACTTTCTGATGCTGAACACAAATAGAGAAGGAGTGTCTAGCTGCAGTCTGGGCTTGTGAGAAATTTAGCAGATATCTTTATGGCCTAGACTCATTCACACTACAGAGCGATCATAAGCCCCTCATTCCTCTCATTAACTGTAAAGACCTTCACACAGTGCCAATGAGGTGCCAAAGGTTACTGTTAAGGATGATGCGCTACAACCCCACGGCTGTATATGTGCCGGGGAAAGATCTTACCATAGCAGATACTCTCTCTAGGCACCCTCAGCCAGCTGTGAAACATGAAATAGCTGAATTGACTGATGAAATAGCAGCTTATGAAGAAGCAGTTCGCAGTGCATGGCCTATCTCAACCACTAAGCTTGACTTAGTTAAACAGCAGACCCTGCAGGATGCTGAGCTGCAGACAGTCAGTCATTATGTGATGTCAGGGTGGCCCAGATATGCGGTTAAGGTGCCAGACAAGATAAAAACCTACTACAGTTCTAGAGAGCACCTCACAATGTCAGAAGGCCTAATGCTATATGATGATAGGCTTGTCATACCACAGAAGATGAGGCCTGAGATTTTACAGCGCATTCATGACGGGCATCAGGGCATCGTGAAGTGTAGAGAGCGAGCCGGATGTAGTGTGTGGTGGCCAGGAATAAGTAGGGACATCCAGGACATAGTCAGCACATGTAAACACTGTCAAGAGTCCAAACCTACCCAGAAGAGAGAGATGCTCCTCACAACTCCCTTACCCAGTCGCCCTTGGGAGAAAGTAGCAGCAGACATATGTGAATTCCACAAACACAGCTACTTAGTTGTCATTGACTATTTTTCGCGTTATATTGAATTAGCTCACCTTAAAGATATGTCAGGGGACACCACCAGAGCTAAACTGAAGGATATCTTTGCCAGATGGGGCTGCCCAAATGAACTGATCACAGACAACGGTCCTCAGTTTTCAGGCAGGGCTTTTGCACAGTTTGCACAGGAGTATGACTTTACTCATGTAACAACCAGCCCTCACTTTGCCCAGGCCAATGGAGAGGCGGAACGAGCTGTACAGACAGCCAAAAGACTCCTGAAGCAGCCTGACCCTTTCTTAGCTCTTATGATATATAGAGCAACCCCAATGCAGGCCACAGGCGTGAGCCCTGCTCAGCTCATGCTTGGCAGGCAAATCCGAACCACAGTACCGACCCTGGAATCTAAACTTCAACCTGTGTGGCCAGATCTCCAGCAAGTGAGGCGGGCTGATGAGAAAGCGAAACAGAGCTACAAGCGTGCCTATGACAACAGGCATGGCGTCAGACCTCTACCAGACCTCCAGCCTGGAACCCCTGTTGCTGTGAAGCTGGACAGTGAACATGGATGGACAAAGACAGCTTCTGTCCTTGAAAAGTGTGACTCGCCACGGTCACATGAGGAGGAGCCACACACACCTGCCCCTGACGCTGATCCTCCTCCGGTCACACTTCCAGTCACACCTCCTGTCACTCCACCAGTGACTACTGCACGTGTGACATCCAGAGGAAGACTCGTGAAACCGCCGGACAGATACGGAAATTACGTGGACTAGTTACATAGCTTGCATTTGAGTGGCAGAATAATCCACTGCAGCTATGATGGTGTCTTATCTGGTAGTCAGGCCAGAGCACCTCAGGGAAGATAATTATTGAACTGTTTCACCGGACTGTTCTGTTAAAAAAAAAAAAACAAGTGATGGGATGTGACTGTGTTCTTTTGGAGGGGGAAAGAAAACAGAGTTGTTTTGAAAAAAAAAAAGTTAATGTTGTAAAAAAATGTGTTTGTGGTCTGCCTAATTGAAAATGTTTATGACTACAGGTGTTGGACAAGCTCTCATGTTTTGTGGAAACAAAGATTGGTTATGGAATAGTTATCTTGACATGGCGTATAAGAGTGACTTATGCAGACAAGGATGCAGTATACAATGCTTTTTGTACACGTCTTAAAAGACTCAAAGGGAGGGTGATGTGATGTACTGTTTTGTATAGCACCAGGCGTAGTGACACAAGTAATATGTCAACTGTGAGTGCTGCGGCTGCGCAGTTATACTAACGTCGCGCCCAGGTCAAGTCCAGCCGAGTCCAGTAATCGCTACTCAGTCCTAAGTTAGTGTTATGTTTAAGCCAGTCAATAAAGTTGATTGAATGCAGTCGCCGTCTCCTGATAATTCTGCATAACACTACACAGAGCAGAGCCAAGTATCAGCATGGAGGACTGTCCCTTGCAGTGGTGGGCTGCTCATTCAGGATCCCATGACAAGCTGGCCCTGCTTGCCCGCAAATATCTGGCCACTCCTGCATCCACTGTTCCATGTGAAAGACTGTTTTCAGTTGCAGGCCACATTGTTCACAAGAAACGGTCAGCTCTAATTTCAGAAAATGTTAACCAGTTAGTTTGCCTCAGCAACTGGCTTAAAGAAGAATAGTTAAAGGAGCCACATTCTGTTGTTTGAGTGCAATTGTTTTTTTCATCCATCCGTTCTATATTTGCTAAAATAAAAGGAATAAAAAAGCAATGGCTAAGATGCCCAAATTGTTTACAATTAAGGATATCTTTTAGTTTGAGTTAGTGTTCTTTTACCTGAATAACATGTCCGCTATTCACAAAGAGACGTAGAAGATAGCCAGTTTTGGTGTGGTATGATTTAGTTGATGATATTTTGCACTCTCAATAATAACATCATTTGGATGTGTCATAAATAAAAAACAAATGCTAAACATATTGTCACGGGGGCTGGAAGGTGGAGGACCCAAAAGCAGGAGCCACAGGCAGAAAAATGCTCAATGAAAAACAAAATTTAATAAAGAAACTAAGGCAGGCACAGAACAACAATGAACCAACGAAGAACAGCACTCAAACAGGACTTAAATAGACAAGAACTAATCATCAAACAAGACACACCTGGGGAAGGGGCTGGAGCACAAGACAGGAGAACACAGAGGATAGGCTGAGGGAACACTGGGAGGGATCAGAACAATCAGGGATGATTAACAGACACAGGACAGGTGTGGCACAGGGAGGAGCAAACAAGACACAGGTGAAATCACTAAAAAGAACGAGGCAGATGAAACACATGAAACAGAATCAAACAAAACACAAGAAACAAAACCATGACAGAAACACACATGAAACAGAACCAAACAAAACACAAAACCATGACACATATATATATATGCCCCCTGTCATTTATCTTTCCAGTCCAACAACAATATACAGAGAAAAAGTGATTTTTTTGGTCATATGTACGAATGTTGATTAATGGTGATTAATCGTGATTAATTCTTAGCTACAGTGATTAATTCAGATTAAAATTTTTAGTCGTTTGACAGCCCTATTTAAAATGAATAATCAAGTTAGCGCAACATGAAATAGATATTTTTTTTCTCAACTTCTATTACTACGTTACATGCGTTTATATAAGTTGATAGAGATTTCAAAAACTTAAACTAATATCTACAAAGATAATTTACAGGAGTACTAGCTGAGTCAATCCTAGATATTAACACATGAAAAAATCGCTTAAAAGACATTTGAATCAAGACTTTTGATAAAATCTCAACAACTCAAGTCAAACCAGTCATGCTTTAAAATTAAATAGGTGTCAATGTTTGTCGACATGTCAAAAAAGACCTTGGGACACAGACAAAAGAAAAGCCTTCACACCCTGTAACACATCCTCACTTTTGCTCAGGGCTGCTCATAACTGAAATTACACTGTGTCCCATAAATTAAAAGAGCATCCCACTAAGCAAAGCCACAGAAGCTTCAATGGCGCAGTGGTTAATGTCTCTGCCTGCCATACAGGAGACCGGGTTTCAACTCCCTGCCTAAGCAACAACAACAACCCTACACAACTTACAAACAGCATATGGTTGGCAGGTAAGCGTATGTCCACGCGGTCACAAGGGTGGCAAGCATGTTTAAAAAATTTTTTTCAGAAACTTTACAACGTCTACTGAAGGTTCAGAGATGATGTTGTAACACCATCCAGGAAAGACGTATTAAAAACTTTCATTCTGGCCCCTCTGAAGACATCTTCTGGAGGTACAGAAAAGACGTCTTTTTAACGTTTTCTGGACACTTTTTGCTTAGTGGGATCCTTCGTTTGGGGAAAAACAATAAGTCTCTAATTAAGTAACTTGATCAACAAGAGTCCATTCTGAGTGAGTGTTCAGAGTTGCTGCAGTAAATTGCAATAAGACTTAAGTAAAAAACTGTACCTGAGAAACTTGCTCAAATTTTGAAAATGAAAACATTAATGATTTCCCTTTAACATTAAATATGCATTTGTGTCTCTCAGACACATTTCCTCAAAATAGTGCAATAGAAATCAGTCAGAATATGAAAACAAAATAAACTGGTGTGACCCACAGAGGAGCTATACATTTCTTTTCCTTTTACTAAGTAGTGCCTCTTGCTGCTAACATTATAACCGTTTACATTGTGTGCCTGCACTGGACTCTATTTATAATGGGTTTTTGGGACTTTGCATCACCATGCATTTTTTACATTTTGCACTTTTTTAACACCTACTATGTTAGGCTGTGTTGCTGCATCGAAATTTCATTGTTATTTATGACAATGACGATTGATTGAATAGACGAATAAAAAATGAGAATGCTTCATCTGGATAATGTAGACACTGTAGAGCCCTCACACCCTCACACATCCTTGCTCTTCCAGGGCTGGTCAAAAACTGAAATTACACTATCCCCCACACATAAAAAATAGTATCCTTCCTTTGGGAAAAAAAAAACAACTCTCTCAGTAACTTGATCAACAAGAGTCAATTCTGAGTGAGTGTTCAGAGTTGCTGCAGTAAAATGCAGAAAGACATACATAGAAACTTGCTCAGGTACAATTTCCTTCAAAACTTGCTCAAGTACAATTTCCTTCAAATAGTGCAATATTGCACTATTTGAAGGAAATGTGTCTGAGAGACACGAATGCACAATTAATGTTGAGAGAAATCGTTAAGAGGATGGACAACTTAGTAATGTTTGAAAGTTTTCATTCTAAAAATTTGAGCAAGTTTCTCAGGTACAATTTTAACTGTATGAGTCATTTTTTGGTTTGGGGTAATTGTGTCATATTCACAGTGGTGCACTTTTTTTTTTCAATGGACAGGGAGAACTGGGCTGGAAACATATTTCTGGGGGAATATGATTGAAATAAAATTGAGAACCAGTGCTCCAAACAATATAACCCTTTTAAACCTGAGCCAGTTTTTTGGACTTCTTTCAAAAACTTAAGAAAAAAGTGTAATTAAGACATTTTGCCTAAATAAATAAATAAATAAGTAAATTAATAAAAACAGAAAATTGCCAGAAAATTTGATCACTGAGCTCATTGGACAGTTTCCAGTGTGAAACAGGAAGTGGCTGTAAACTCGTCCTGCTCACTGGCCTCTCTGTCTTTTCTCTCGTCTTCCTGCTTTATTTCATTCCTTCTGTGTTCAGCACTTTGGAGGTTCTGCACAAATCAACTTATTATTAATGTAGTTATTAATCCTCCAGTGTTGGAGGCTGTGGCTGCAGAGTGTAAACTCCAGGGGAGCCTCTGCTGTGACGTCATAATGCTGGCCAGGTGAAGACCTGCCTCTACCTGCTCGGAACGTTCCAGCGAGGCTTTGTGACGTCAGCAGAACTCAGAGCAAAAACAGGCGAACAGAGGAGCTTCCTGTTAGATCACCTGACACATTCAGGAGAAGCAGTGCCAAGAGACACACACACACACACACACACACACACACAAGTGAAATCAGCTGGGAGCTCACCTGTGCTGAAGCTAAGTGTTTGCTCAGATGGGCTCACTGACCTCAGTCTGACCTGATGTGACAGTCGTGTGATGGAACGAGCCGCTTTCCTCTCTCATGACAGAGTTGACCAGTGAGAGTGGAGGCATTAATATTAATATTACTATTAATTCACTGGTAGTTTAATATTAACACTACACACTGACAGTAGAAATGAAACACGTGTGTGTGTTGTGCTCTCTCTCTCTCTGCAGGACACACGTACACACACACGGCCGGCCGGCTGCTCGCTGGCTGAGCAGGCAGCACTCGCAGCGGCCTGGCAGCTCGCTGACCTCTGACCTCTGAGACCACAGCAGCACCTCCACGCCTGGTACACACACACACACACAAACACACACATATACACAGGTATCCACATGTGTACAGTATGGATGTGTATTCAGAATATAACACATGATCAAATAAGGGAAAAGGGAAAACTGTCATTTCCAGCGGGTCCAGCATTGGTGTGTGTGTGTGTGTGTGTGTGTGTGTGTGTGTGTGTGTGTGTGTGTGCGTGTGCGCTCAGGTCAGTAATGGTAAGCGTCATGGATGTGTGACACTTTATAGCCAAGAAATGAATGTGGGGGGGCGCAGGCGGAAAATTTTGAAGCATCATGATTCAATTTCCTGCATTTCTGTGCATTTTAATGGGAAGTTTGAACCACGTCATATGCACACCTTAACAATAGTACTGCACACAGTCCTATGCCTGAATTAATAGCCTACACCTCTTGGTAACGCTGTATAACTGCTGCTCGTTACATTAATATCCTACAACAGAACAGACATAGGATTATTATAAAGAGAAAATTCATTGCAGATGGGTGATACCATTCATATTTTAATGTAGGTTATTTACATAAAACGCCCCGATGGATCAGGTTAATTCATTTGAACAACAGATTTCCTGAGCATTTATATGGGCTATGCAAACTTCAATCCACATGTAAAAATTAATACACGGACCACCAAAGTAACGTTTGACTGTTTAATTAAATCAACTTAAAATGACTCTGGCACGGTTGGAGGGGGTGTGCTCCAGTACGGTATGGGCGCTCATGCACGAGCACATGCACGGTCACACACACAGTGTGCAAACGTAGATACGACATAAATCAAGCCGTCCTCCTGCTTCTCCTTCTGCAAAATCATTTAATGCACGCAGTGCGATTAACTGCGAATCGCAGCATTGCACAATCAATTATCAGCTGATAATAATAATCAACCAGATCCGGCAGACCTGACCGGGTGGCCACGCCCACGTGCGGTGCTGGCCGGCACCGAGCAGGCACCCCTCCCCCAAAATTTCACAGTGTTTCCAGCCAGGGGAGCTGATGTCACCACCAGGGGAGCTGTGCTCCCCTTTGCTCCCCCTTAACTCGCACACTGACAGTACAACAATTCACGTTAGTTAACATTAGTTAATGCCGTAATGGTTAATTAACTGTTAGTTACTGATTATTATGGCATTTAGTAATGTTAATAATATCTACAATAACCCTTAAATAACATAAATTAATACCTTAGCATGAACAGCATTAGCACATGATTCTTAGACACATTAGTTAACTGTTAGTTAACTGTTATTTAATGTTTATATCCTGTTACTTAATGTTTATTACAGCATTAACTAACGTTAATTGTTGTACTCTTATGGTAAAGTGTTACCATGTGATACCTGTGATGAAGGTGTACTGGCTGTGTATTAGAGTGCATCAAATTAACATGGTGAAATTTGTGTTGTTAAAACATATATTGGAACACTTTTAGCACCCAGCCATATCAAAATTCAAAAATTTTATTTTTTGATGCACCCTACTGTGTATTGACTGTCGTTCGATTGGCAGATACTCTGGAGAAAATGTGCCAGTGAACATCAGGACTGTTGAGATGAGGAGGACTCAAGGTGACGGCCCACCTGCATATTTCTACCTGCCCATCTGCATGCCTGCAGCCCCACCCCCTGTGGCAGCC